>NW_016690193.1:3736299-4005331 GCF_001604755.1 Lepidothrix coronata
CGGGGGGCTGGGGGGAGCAGCGGCAGCGGCGCCCCGGGATCCGCTCGCTTCCTGCGGCGCCGGGAGGGGGCGGGGAGGGCGGGCGGGAGAGGGAGCGAGCGCGGCGGCGGCGCGGGCGGATGACAGCGGTAACCCGGCAACCGGCCCCACCCCGCCCCGGTGCCGGCGCGGGCCGATGATGCGGCGGGCGGGCGAGGCGGGGCCGCGCAAATCCCGCCGTGGCCGCGCGGTTCACACCGGGACAAGGGGGCGGCCCCGCGCACCCGCGGCCGGTGGCACCGCCCCTGCCCGCCATGGGAAAGGCTGGTGCCGGAGCGCTCCGGAGAGTTGTCGTTCCGTGCCCGGCAACTGCTCGGGTGGGAAGGGACTGGCGGCGGGAAGTGCTGGTCACTCTCGGTGCTTCCAGAGCCCAGGGCGCACCTGTCCCCAGCAGCGCTTCGTCTCTCGGGCTCTCCCGCAACGCAGCCGGATTCCTGCTCTCCTAAGGGTAAACCAAATAGTAATTATAGGAGCCTCTAAGAGTATCGCAGAATCAATTGAGTTGGAAAAGACCTCTGAGATCAAGTCCGACCTATGACCGAACGCCACCATGTCAACTAGGCCATGGCACTGAGTGCCGCATCCAGTCTTTCCTTAAACACCTTCAGGCACAGTGACTCCACTGCCTCTCTAGGCAGCCCAATCCAATGTCTAATCACCCTTTCTGTGAAGAAATTCCTCCTAATGTCCAACCTAAACCTCCCCTGGTGGATTTTAAGACTATGTCCTCTGGTCCTATCACTAGTTGCCTGAGAGGAGAGACTACCCCCACCTGGCTACAACCTCCTTCCATGTAGTTTTAGAGTGATAAGGCTCCAGGCTAAACACCCGCAGCTGCTCCTCGTAGGACATGCAATACAGTTTATTGTGGAATTGTGGCCGTCACAGGAGTCCCACCAGGGCTACTCTGGTATGCAATGCTGAAGATATGGTGTTATTCAACAAACAACAGGCAAAAAATGGAATACTTAATTACTGAACATTAAGTGTATGGGATGGCTGCACACAGCACCCATCCTGTGCACTGAGAAAAGCCTATGCCCAAGGGGGGGAAAAAAAAAAAAGCATTATTTGACTGTATTGCCATCACAAAATGCGTACATGAGAGCAAAATTAAGATTACTCATGTAACTGATGTTTCCTTCCTTTTGAGTGTTGATCTTTGCCATGTTAATGTATCCCCCAGGCAGACAGTAGCTGCTCTGCCCAGACCCCACGTCATCTCTGGGCCAGAGGCTGACTGCACTAAAAGCCTTCTGACTGACCACTAGATTTTTCCTGTCTGCTGTTCAGTTTTAATTCTGCCTATTGTTCTCTATCATCTTATGCCTGGTGTTTCTTTGCCCTTTCCTGTTACCTCGTTTACCTGATTTTTCTCTTCCTGTGTATAGAAAATAGATGTTTGAGCTCTCTTGAGTCTCCAAACCTCTCCCTTGTCCCCACTGTGACAACATAGCAGAAGAGCTCTCTCACTCTTCAGAGCTACAGGCAGGTCCCTTCCTCACCAGCTGAAGCTCCACACCTCCATTCCTGCCTAGCTTATGCTTTTTGTCACAAATTGGCATGGAGTGCTTCTGCAGACAGCAGCTTCCTTCACTAGCAAGCCCTGCTTTCCCACAAAACAACAGTAATACAGTTTCCCACAGAATGACAATGAAGCCCTGTAATAAATATATAAGTAAATATGTAATCAAGTAATTAAACTTTTCATTCCTGGAGCAGGCAGGAATCAAGTCTGCATGAATAATATTTTCATTTTGGCAAGGTATTTTTCTGCCCAAGTTTACAAAAACATGTGCAGTTTTTGCCCTCTACAAAGGAAATAGCAACACTATAACTTTCGTATCTGCAGTATGGATCTCTGTCCCTTGAGCTAAGAGAACAGAGGTCTCTCCCCTCAGAACCTATTCATGTCATGGGGTTACTAGTTCTTATTTCCTGGACCTATTTCTTGCTCTTCTGGCTTTCCATTAATTGTGGTGCTCTCTCTCTGCCAGTTGAATAATAGATTTAGAGATAGTTCAGACATATCTGGGACACTAATACTGAGTACATAGGAAAAAGTTGGCTGTCTAATCACCATAGATCACTGACAATGGCAGATGCATCACTCAAGAAACAGAAAATCACTATTCTGCCAGCACTGATGATAGTGCCGAGACTGGCTGTGGATTTAATGAAAATGTTACAATTTTTTTATTAGTCACAGATTAAAATGGTTCAGCGCCTAGTCTTTAATGGGAATGTGGTCATGACTGACTGTACTTCAAACAGTAAGGATAAAAATAGGAATTGTACTGCAAATCAATGCATTGGCAGAACTAATCACACTGTCATATGCCAGACTTGAATGCTACCACAGAGACAGTTTCAATAAAACTTATTTTAAAAATAAAACATAGAACAGTTTTATTTAAACAGTATTGTTTTCAACATACAATCCAGTGAGAATGCAAAAAACCTTGCCAGAGGTTATTACTGGGCATGAAATAGTGACAGAGCTAGAGAAACAGTGGGCTTTTTGAGCACTCTGCCTGGAGGCTGAAGGGATACCTGCTCTCTGTCTGGATGTATTTTCTTCTCATGGAGTTTTTAATCTTGATGGATTACCATCTGTAGCAGAAGTTGGTATTAAGCTTAATAGCAAGACTGCATTCTGTCATTTTTCTTTATTACACTTTAAATGCATGTATAAGAAAAACTGCACTGAAGTACGTAAACACCACAACTTTGGTAACTAATTAGATGATGATTTGATAACATGAGTTAGCCAGAAGAGAGAGGGCAGATGCATTAGGAACAAGCCTACAACAGAATTGTTATTGTAGAGGAAAGCCTACAACAGAATTGTTATTGTAGAGGAAAGCTGTGTTGTACTATGTCACATTTAAAATGCCACAAATAATAAGGTGAAATAACCAAACTGAAGGAGCAAATTCAAATACTAAACAACTATTTTAAAAATCTGCTTAACTTGCCCATATTTCTGCTAAATTTTATAAGCTTGAAGAGATGTTTGAAGAGAAAGGGAAGAATAAAGGATTTCTTTGTGTGAGAGAACATGGACCCAAACAACGTTAATGCTGAAGGAGGCCTTCTGTACAAGGTTTAGTCCATTTTGACTAATGCAATTTAAATTTTAATCCTTACTATTTTAAGACTATTTGCCCCAAGTGTTTACAGGTAGATATATTCTAGTGGCTGGCAGTGCTGTGCATCCCACTGCTTGAAGGAATGAGAATGGAAACTGAGCATTGTCTTGGGCAGATTTTTCAGCTTTTCTAACCTGTCCATACCCAAGGCTCCACATGTCAGAGTTTGGGATGGGAGAGGCAGAAGCCCATGTATTGGGGTCACCAGCGGTGCACATACATGGGGGTCCTGGACTGGGGAGGGTTTCTGAGGCAGGATTGCTGCCTTAGAAAGAGACCATTTAGCAAGAGAAAGGAGTTACACTAGACACGAAGTCCTGGCTTGCAGCGTAGTGCTTATCCATGTTTTGTATTGTCCCTGCCAAACAAAGGCCGGAGCTGTGGGGAAGCTGTGCTGTTGCACTGCAGGTGTAGGAGAAGGCTGGCAATGGAGCAGGGGACACCGGATCAGCAGCTGTCTTAGTCACAGCATGTTCTCCCAGGTGAGAAAAGAAATCTCAGGAGCAGACAAAAGATAGAAAAATGGGCAAGATAAGCAAGCCACAAGGAAGTAGAGCCATGCTTTTTGTTGTTAGTGAAATATAGATTGGTTCATGTCTCAAAAGTCACCCTAGGAGCTGCAGTGCTTAGGTTGCACATGGACTGTCAAAACCTTACTTAATACTAAATCTACCAATTCAGACCACCTGCTGCCTCTTCCTAAATGGTATGAAACATCCTCTCTCTCTGCTTCATGTAAGGATATGACAGACTTGAAGTAAAGAGCTCCTTTTTTTGATAGGCAATCTTCTGAGCAAAGACATGGTTAGTTCTGTCTTTACTTCTCAACAAATGAAACTGCTGTCCTAGCTGACCTTGGGAAGGTCATTTTAAATACCCTTCATGATGGAACTGAAACCTTCTCTCTCCCAGCAGCCAGACATTTGGTTCATTTCTCTTTTCTTACTATTATTTTCAAGAATGTTTTTAGAGTCACTGGTAAGGCATAATTCACATTTCTCCCATGGTATTACTGAGTACTATAAAAATGTGTGTAAGCACATCGCACCAAGCTTGGACAATGAAATCATGATTGTAGATAGAATCTATTGCATTTAAGCAAAATAGAGAAGATACAATAGAAGTGACAACGAGAAAACAAGAATGAAAATCTTCTTTCATCTTCATTCCTGTAGGAAACAGGTCTCATGGACATACTAAGCTCAAGCAGAGTTATAATGTAAATACTCTGTTCAAATAAAAGGAACAGATTAAAAAAAAAAAAAAAAGAGCTAACCAAGATGTCATCTTCAAGAGCTGTAAAGGTCTAATACTTCCCAGTTGCAGATAAAAAGCCTGGGAAAGAGAGACAAAACTTCCAAGATAGATAAGGCAAATTTCCATGGATGTAGTCAAAGAACTGGAGCCTATTTCCCAAGCCTCCTCCCTGCTTGGGAGACAAAGGGAGTAAATTTACTGCAACCAACATTGATGAAAGCTTAGCCAGACATAACTACAGCAAGGCTAGGATCTGACTGCAAGTAAAGATAAAGGACAATGCTGCGACAGCATCAGCTCAGAAAGCTGATAGCACAGATGATCTCATTAACAGGGAATTTCAGTCTCAAACCTTAGGTCTTGGTGACAACACCATCCTTTGCTATGGACATCTACATATAAGTTTCATAACAGTAATACCATATCAGAGAGGGTTTGTGAGTTATTACCCTGGCTCAGGAAAATGGCCTAATTTTTGATACTTACAGAGATTATACTGTGCAAAACTTTTTGGGTTGATTTTTTTTCCCTTATTCCATTGCTCCATTTCTGCTCATTTCTGTTATAGGTACTGTAATGGTTTTGGCAGGAATAACTTATAAAAGAAGAGAAATAATACACTCAGTGAGAAGGCTGGTAAAAGATTGTGTATCCAAATATACTAGTTTTAATGACAGAGTTAATTACCTTTGCATGTCTGGCTATAGCTTAATGCAAATATAAATAGAGTTAAAGCAGGTCTGGCCTAAGTGTGTCACATACTGGTATATTAATTTGCTTTTAATGCAAGAGTGTTGCTGGAGTTTTTCATTAAAGCATTGTTGAACAGTGAATGCAAAATTGTTCTCCTAAAGGACATGGCTTTAAGCAGAAACACTAGGTTTGGTGAAATGTTTGAAACTGAACACCAGTTTGACCTGACCTGTGCAGCATTGCAAGCTCAATATTTCCAGTCTTAGAAACCTTACAGGCAGGTATTTCACTCCATCCTTACTACTAAAACACATGATAATGCACTCAAGGGAACCAATTTATGAATGTTCTTCAAATCCATACCAAAACACAAAGTTTGTTGGGTCCACCAAGGCCGTGATTACAGCAGAACTAAGCCAGCACTAGAACTAGAATTAACTGTACCCTGGAAAAGTCAAAGCAGACATAGCAAGGGTTATAATGTGCAGATCGATGTATTGGCAGAACTATATCAGGCAGCTTGCCTGAGAGCTCACTATTCGCAAGCTTTGTCAGTCTTTTGCTGCTGTCGGACTTGAAATTCATAGTAATGAAAAGAGAGCTCGGGTACCTAAGAGCAGATACTTTTCTCATAAAAGCAACAGAGGGAAAAAATTCACCCAGGAAAGCATATAGTCCATGCCTCTGGCAAGTACTAGTTTACAAAACATCAGCCTATTTATAGTATTTGTCTAAGTGTGTGCTTGAAGTTGAAAGTGTTAGCAACTTTCTTCTATAACCTATATTTAGCCATGGCAGCCTGACAGTCACAGTAAGCAAAGCAGGTTTGGTAGGAGCAAATCCTAATAAGGTATCCCCCTGTACTGAAAATAACTGAGTCACAGTTGTAATATTTAAACTATTTATAATTCCATTAAACAACAGTTCATAGGAAGCGACCATGGAAACCTGGTGGTAACATGGCTGTTTTCTGCTAGATTGATCTTGGTGCTGAATAACCCCACTCCATAGCAGAGCTCTTTTTTGTTTTTTTCAGAAATTTCATCAATTTCTTGTTCATGTCTCCAGAGGTAGGTCTACAAAATTTAAGATTCATTTCTTGACATAAATTTGAATACTTATATTTTGTATTTATTTCAAATACTATCTGACACTGTCCTGCTCTCCAGTATGATTAATATTTTGTTCAGCCATCTTCCTTTGGTCATCAACAGCTCCCCCTCAACAGCTGCAGTTTATAAAACAATTATTCGGTACATCAGCTTCTGCAAAAAGGTTTACACAGATGTTAAAAAGACAATCTTAGGGGAAAAAAGGACATTGGACTCATGTACTCAGCTAACTCAGAGAACACTCACTAACTGTAACAGACAACACAAAATTTTCATCAATTAAAGTTTCTGAAGCCATTTATACTTTCGATTTTAATTGTGTGGCTATAAAATGGGACACTGAAGTTTTAGCCAACCACCACCTGGTCCACCAAACTAATAGTGTCAGTGGAATGGGGTTAAAGGAACTTTCCCAAAGCATATCTGAGAGAGACAGATCTCAATTTATCTGAATTAGGCTATTAGTACTGCTGTGGAGTGACAACAGTATCTCATAAAATTCTAGGCTTTGAGTCTTTTCTGCTATTACATTTTACAATCAAAAATACTGGCAAATTAATATAAGCCTGGAACTTTATTTTCATTACTTTTCACGCTCTCCAGTTGTTTCCTGTGTTGTTTTCTTTTCCATGGTAGTTAATTCCTACTTCTCCCATATCTAAGCAAATCAAACTCTCCTGTGACTGAATAAAATACAGTCAAGTTTCTGTAGTTGTGCTGCTCCAGAATAAACAGACTTTAATTCAACTGCTTATATTTCAGTAATGATATTTTAATCACATATATACGTAGAGAAAGAAAGAGAAAGCAGAAGAGCAACTTTTAAAGTACTTAGCTGTGTACTAGAAAAATCAAGAAATAGCTGTTACACAGAATTGTACAATACATTCTGAAAACTAAAGATTTGGCAAGCCATGTGAAAAAGGAATAATCTTGCTCTCTTTATGATGTAATCCAAAATAATAGTTTTGGTTAGCCAGTCATGATGCTACCATTTTTATTTAGCTTCAGCTAGGTCCCTAGGAAGAATGGAAAGACAACAAGGTTTAACATTTTATATTTCCTCAATACTCTTTGAGACATTTTTTCAATAAATTAGCAACAATTTAGCAGAAGATTATTAAATTATATAATGAAGAGTGGCTTCTGCATGGTAGGGTTAAAGCTCAGTGCTACACTCTGGTTTCCTCTAGAAAATGCCTTTTCTCATCAGGTAGACCTGTATCACATCAAGTCCAACAGCAACCAAATGCGTTAAGAAATAGAGATATTAAGCAGGTAGGGAGTGCTAAACATTGAAAATATCTGCATCCAAGAGCTCAGCTACACAGACAGAATTCCCAAACTTGCTTTTCAAAGGCAGAACCAACAGACATTACCTGAGGAACCAAGCAGATAGCTGTGGGTTTGTTCTTCGTAGCACAGCTTTGCTGTAGGCAGGTGACACAAAACTTTCCAGAAGACATTGGTGTAGAGAGCTAAATAGGCTCCTAGGGATGAGCCCAGTTTGAGGGAGAAGACAAAAATGATACCATAAATTTGTATTGAATACTTTCTTTTTCCCTGGAAAAAGGAAATCCTGAAGAGAGGTGTTACCACCCTGGCAATTGCTATGATGAGTGATCCTTTCAGGTTATTATCCTTCATCTATCTCACATATACAAGTTAGTAGTGCAATAAAAAGCCTCTTTCTAGAAGGGAAAAAAGCTAGAGTTCTCCAAGTATCATTAGGAAAGATGGTCCTGAAATACCAAAAAAAAAAAAAAGAAAACAAAACAAACGAACGAACAAACAAACAAACAAACAAACAAACAAACCCCACACCACAACCATTTTTGATTCCCTAGTGCTTTCAGGAGTTATTCTGAGGGTCATCAGCACTGCTTCTGTGAAGGCTATATGACTGAAAGCAGTTCCTTATTAGAAGTAAAAAGTATTTTCAGATGCCTGAGAGGGAAAGCTGAAGGCAATTCCAGGATGTTCAGAGGCAGTCCAACTAAGTCTCTAAAAATTTCCAGCATTCTTATATAGTTAGACCCTTTTAGTGACCTTATTATACAAGCAAAATTATTATTTTTTTAAATTAATGTGTTTATGGGAAGCAAACTATTAGTCTGAGTATCCTCAAATATGGTTCTCATTAGCAAGGTGTTACCACAGCTTTCTTGACTAGTAGCTGGTATTCCTTCGGGTAATATTAACAGCTGCAATCAGAGACTGTTAACTATTACCCAGATTAAATAGCTTGTCGTTCAGATTTATGTAATTGAGGGGAGGAAATAAGGATGAATTCCCTTCTAGCACTCACAGGTCAAATATTTATCGTTGCTTAGCTAGTATAATGGGCTTGAACTACGTCATAAGCTTGAACAAAAGCAAGATAACATAATATCTCTTTTGCAGCTCTGCTCAATTCAGGTTCTTCACTGTTTCTATTAAGCAAAGCAATGAGCCTATGCACTATTTTGCAGAATTACCCTTCAGCTGAAGCAATACTAGAAAACAACTTAAAACCAAAAATTCCTCAGCCAGAACATCTTCTCAATTGTCATCTTCACTGGTGCTCAGGAGGCTACTGCAATGCAATAAAACTTCTCCTAATTTAGTAGGAAACCTCAAAGCCCCTTGTTATTTGTAGAAAAAAATGCCTAAAGTTATAATAGTCAGTCGCATGAATATTAATAGTGCTGAGAGCCTTAATCTAGATAGTTTGCAAACTTTGCAAGTCTTGTTTGGCGTTACACTCATCAGGCCTCCCAGGAGCATACTTCAGTGACACAGAACTGAAAATCCTGCTGGAGCTCAGGAAAAGGTCCTACCGGTTCATGACACTGCTTGCAGTGCCTCTGTGCCTCTGTGCACACTTTATCAGTAGAATTTGGAATAAATAATGGCCAGTCTTCGCGAGCAAAGATTTGGGAAAGGTCATTAACCCTTCGAGCCTGCGCAGTGGATTTTTTTTTTTTAGGTGAGACACAGCGTGCGCTGAACTGAGCCCACCCTTTAATCCTGAGGTTCATCTGCCGGGGCCGAGCAAGCTTGGACAGTGGCAGTGAGGGTCTCAGGACGTAGGTTTGTTTAGAGTGACCTCCTCTTAGATGGATTGTCTTACTAGGCTGACGAACTCCATCTGCCCGGGGGGCTGGGAATTGAACCCGGGTCGCAGCGGTGAGAGTCCTGCACCCTAACCACTAGACCACCAGGGGCCCCCAGAATTTGGAATAGAAGGGGTTAGGAAAAACCACAAACTCCCACACACAAGGCTATAGACGAAAAGCAGCACGCTAAAGCCCAGCAGACAGCATCACTGCCTTCCCCTGGGAGTCTGGGCTGCAGCGGGAACTGCTCCTTCAGCCTCTGATTTGGTGTTAGTGATGCTGTACACACAATCTGATGCTCCCTAGTAACTGCTGCTAGACAGGTGTGGCTTTCTGGATTCTTGTTAATGCTGCTGCCACCAATTAAAACCCATGATTTCATTGTCTGATTAGCTGCACTAGCCAATCTGAAAAAGTAAAAACAATCACAGGGGTCTGGCTTTTCACTCAAGGATAGAAGAATAGTAAAAAATGCTTTGAAATCTCAGACTCTGATTAGGATCTCTTTATAAAAAGTGAGATCTTTACTAGTTTTGCCCCCTGATTTGGCAGCAGCTTTAGAAACACAGGTTGGGCTTTCCCCCATGTGATTGCAGACGAAAAGGCACTGAATGTCGTGCCATAGTTTTGGTGCGTGCCAGCCCTGGGGGCCACTCTCACCTCCCTGCTGCACAGCCCTGTCCCCACCTTGACTCTGATACCAGGTGTTTGTACAGCCTTAATAAAAACCAGACCAGCGATAACCCCTTCTTAGGAAGTTTATTTTGGAGCTCAGTCAGCTGACTGCTCTTTTATTCTTCTATGACATGGTGATGTTGATGCGCTAAGCTCACCTGAGAACAAGTGGCTGAGGAAGCAGGAACTTGCCAAACCCAGCCCACAGTCGAACCTAGCGTAGAGCAGATTGTGTTTCATACAGTCTCCCAAAGGCTTCACTTAGTTCTTTTAAATGGTCGTTAAAGCAAACATAAAATAGAGGCTCCTGAGCAGCTGGCAGAAGTCACATTGACCTTACTAGGGCTAGGACTTCACCCATTTAAATAAAAGAGTAATCAAATATGTTGTGGGGTGTCATCATAAACTTACCTGTCCAATGGCTGCCACAAAGCCTTCCAAGCTGCATATATCCTGATCTTCTAATGCAGAAGCTGAAAGACCAGGAACACACAATTCTTAACTTTTACTTTCAGCCAGAAGGAAAATATGAAACTCCTGTTGGTCACTTGGATTTTAAGCATTTGATATTCAGGGCTGAGCCTCTGAGTGGAGCAGGGGGAAGCTTGTGGCATGAAATTCCAGTCTGTTCCATGTCCTTTGGATCTGAGTTTTAGTTTCACCTCCGCTTTCCTTTCAGAGTTCGTATTCCATACACAGTGTTAGCTGCTTTTTTGTTGTTATACCTCCAGGAAAGTAATTGAATATGTTCTGATAAATGCTGAATTATGTACTTACATTTGTGTTTGTGCTTATTTCAGAGATCTGTAGCTGTAGTTCCTAAAAGCTCAGCTACACCAACGACATTGCAGGTACAGCTCTCTGATCCTTGAAGGCATTTACCAAGTCAGAGGGAGAGATTTATAATTCTGACTTCAATGGTACTACACTGATTTACTTCAGCCAAGGAGCCTCTGTGTGCTTTTTAGAGTTATCTGCTTGACAACTTTTCCATCTTCTCATGTGACTCAGCTGTTTTCTGTTCTTGGGCTCTAACCTTCTGCACATTAGTGGGTGTCACGGTAAATGAGAAGCAACCATATTGTAGTAGGTTAGCAAAAAACCCAGAACTGCAGGAGGTTAAAAAGTAACTGGAAGAAATATTTCAGTAATGTTAAAAAAAAAAAAAGAAGAAAACCCGACAAAAACCCCACAAAACATGAAAGACACTTCAAACTGATCTTTGTGGGTTTTTTGTAAAGTAACCCCGTGGCAGTAAATGAATAGCACAGCTGAAATGTCCAACAGCAATGTGATGGTTCAGTTAGGCATGTTGGCAAGCAGCAGAGTAGGGGTTCAAATCTGGGCAGTTTCTTTTGCCTACATAGGAAGGAGGCTAAAGGCAGCAAACTCTGGGAATGTTTAGGTTCATGTTTCGGCAGGTGTCTGTGGCCAAAGAAGTAAAGATGATACTTGCCTTTGAACAGCTAGTAGGCAGATAAAATCCTTTTACAGTACTTATTCCCAACAGGAATGTAGGAAGTGCAGTGGGAGCTTGCTGTGGTGTGAGGTTGAGAAGGAGCTGTAGGGTGGGATGTGCCATAGTATGACCCATCAGGTGGATGGGGTGGAGTTTGGTGATGGGGGTTGCCTCAGCAAAGAGAATATCCAGTGATGTGTGCCGAGGGATTGCAAGTCTGAAAAACACCGATTCAAAAAAAACTGGGCTCGAAATTCAAATCCTCTTAATGTACTGACTTCTAGATAGTCTAAAGATAACTGGAAGACAAGGAATGAACTTGGCCTATAACTCCCAGAGCTTGGACTTTCACCTGTACTCGTATCCTCTGGCCATACCCATGTGTCTTTGAGAAACAGACTTTTTCCATGTGCATAGCAGATGGTGCATCTTCATAACTGCAGGACCTTAGGGATGCTATAAACAATTCTAACCGTGTCTCAGCAAACAAATGTCTCTACGTTAGCCAGCTGCTGAAGGTAATTCAGAGTTCCCAGGTCATAGAGGGGAAGTGAGGTTTCTTGAGAAGAAGTGTTAAAATAACAAATGCGTACTGGTCCTAGGTTACTTATCCTTTCTTATTAGAAAATGTTATTCCTGCTTTGCATTTGTCTAGCTCAAGAGTTCATCCATTGAATATTTTAATACAGACTATAGATTCAATAACTCACTATGGCAAAAATCTCCCAGTGTTGACACATATAAAATGCTATATATATAAAATTTCAACTAGAATGTGTCATGTGACAAAACAATACCTGAAACACATAATTATTTTTTAATATATAGATCATTCTTCACCCAGGCAGATTTGGACTTGGAGAGCTACTGGCCTTGCCTAAAGCACGTATCTGGAAATATCTTTTTCTGATGGTATCCTAACAAAGCACTCTAGAGCTGTAGGCACATTCAATGCTGAAAGAACATTTACAGGCGTGATGAGGGTGAAGAGCTTCTCGCAGGTGCTGTAATCAGAAGCCCTTTTCTCTTTCTCCGTTAGTCACTTATAAACTGGACAATTTGAAATCACTGTGTTGTTCTGGTTTTCTTTCACAATAAAATTAGCAAATGCTCTGCTTATTTTCTTTCTATCAGTCACCAGAAACTACATTCCTGTATATAAAGAAAGCTATCATGATGTGTAGATGTCATCTAATTTCAGTGTCTTTTTTGTGGAATAAGAATTTACTGAGACAGCAGCTGCATTCTTTGGCTCTTGCTTTCCCTATCTCTTTTTTCCTGGGGTCTTTCTTGCACACTGACTTTTGGAAGTGTACTCAGACAGCCTTATCTTCCCACTCATCCCCATCCCAGGATTTCCATTGGGTTAACTGCCAACTGCCTTCAAGAGTACAGGTGGACATATTTGCCTCTACCTAAAGCACATTGCTTTAGTCATGATCTTGGGATTGAGAATGTATATATTTAACTGGAAAAAGAATAACAACCTTGTTGGCTTTATCTTAAAACTAAGGAGCAATACAGGCCTAACCATGCTTGTGCAATCTGCTTATAAAGATCTTCTTCGGCCACCCTCTGCTTATAGACGTCCAGTGGCTCTGTCTTTCAAATGCTACTGGTGCTGCAATTTTGAAATGCTCTCTCTGCCACTCTTAACTGCTCTATTCAGTGTGAATCCTGTCAGTAATACCCAGCACTGACAGATCGGGCGCTGAAGCTGTTGGGTTGGGTGAGGTGTGTAGCTCTGCTGAGGAAGTCCTGTGACTGCCCACCCTGGCTGCCTAGGAGGGCAGGGGTGCAGCTGGAAAAATCACCACACTGCAGCTGTGGGAGGTGACCCTGCCTTGGAGAAGGGGGCAGTATAATATCTCAATTGCCTTTGTCTCAGAAAAAATGAAGAATTGAATTAACAGATGGGTAGTGGTTTCAGTATCCTTTGTACTGGTGGAGTGAAAGAGCTTTAAGCCATATTTCTGCTTCTTCCCAGTTCAAACCTAGCAGAAGTAAAACTTGGCCCCAGTAACCAGGCACAGGCTCCATCTTGTTTTGAGTCTCTGCTGCCAGCAGAGACAGCCAAAACTCCCTGCTGCAGCCCTGTGCTACTGCCCTATGGGTAATCTGGGTGCAGAGTGAGGTGAAAGGGGAAGAAAAAGAGAGAAGCAAATTATACCAGGAAGAAAGACTTGCTATATTTACAAGGCAGCTAGGTTGGGGGCCAGGGAGTGAGATACTTATGTGGTAATGGAATAAATTCTATAAATGTAATTTAGAATGAATGGGAGGATGCAAGCAATTAATTTGGTTTATTATTTTTAATTTCATCTTTATTTTCAAGTGTAAAACATTTTATATGCACAAATGCAAGACTATGCAGATTGAAAGTAAAAACAATATATGTGAATTTTTGTATTAATCTGAAAGAGGTTAGAGGTTTATTGCTGGAAGGATCACTAGGGGAAGAGATTTTTTTGAAGCAAAAAGATGCAGGCCATATCTGTCTAGGATCAAGGACTCTGTTAAGAAGGCAGGCAGAGAAACACCGGGGAAACAAATAAGGCTCAGAATTGCATGCAAGAAAGCAGCAAACAAAACCATAAATTTGGGGTCCAAGGTAAGACAAGGGTAAAGAGACTAACAGCTACTGGCGATAAAATGCTTATGTGTGTGGATGTGGTCAAAACTCTGAAAAAAACTTCTAGAAGAGAGGAAGAAATCATTAGGCTTTTGTGCTTGGCATTGCATTTTTAATAGACTGGGAGGAGGAAAAACATAGATACTAGGTAAGGCCAAAGAGCTGAAGGCTATAAAACTACAAACTACTTTGAGTCAGCTCTCCAATGTAACATGGAAAAGACCCTAATAATGAAACTGTAGATGTCCAACCAGTGTGTCCCTTGTGGGGACAAACTCCCCACTGCTCCATGCCTTTGTGAGGTTTAATGAATGAGGGCAGGCAGAGAACAGATGCAGTGAGCTGGGCAGGGAGTGTGCCAAGACTTGCTTGTCAAATCATATTTGCTGCAGTGCTGCAGGGTTGGAGCCCAAGGGGATCTGGGACTGACTAGGGTGTAGAGGCACTTGCCAAAGCCCCCCAGGCTGCTGAGCCCTTGGAGCAGCCCTGCCTGGGCATGAGGAGGGGACAAGGTGGCTGTTGCTGGGGCACTTCTTGGTGCACAGGGATTGCACTGGGGAACAAATTGGCTCCAGAGCTGGCTTAACTGAAGTGTCAAGTGTCACTGGTTTTAAACAAGTTTTAGTTGATTTGGTTATTTTTGGTTTGGAGTTTGGGTTTTTTGGCTTAGGTTTTCCATAGCTACACAAGCATAGTTGACTTTCCCAGTTGAGAGTTAATGACATGGGGATGGGAGAGAAATGAATCACCAAGACTACAGGAAAATTATTTTCAGGAGAACAATAATTCCATATATCATTTTTTTTTGTTCTGTCACTTGATATCTCATTGGCCATAAGGCACCAGCTTGGAATCTTTGTAGACTGAGAGCAATGGCCTGTCTACACCTGAGTTAGTTCAAGATAAAAAAAGGCTTCATGATACTTGTATGAGAGTCATAGAAAGAGTCCTATAGAGATGAATGGTAGCTGGATTGAGGCCAAAACCATCACATGCCTCTTTGTATTAGTTGCATAAACAGAGGATGAGTAGATAATTTCCCGCTCTCTTCTGCTCTTGTCTAAGATCTTTCTTGTCATAGATAATTATAAATCAAAAATAATGAACTTCCCCTTTAATGCATTTGAAGCTTTGGCATGAAATGGCGTAAACAAGTTCTGAGATCTAGCATATGGGGGCATTAAACCTAATTATTAATAGATAAATAACATAATCAAAAACTGAAGGAGCAGTTTAGGGCTAGTAGTGTTTTATGCTAATATGTATAACCATAAATAGTAATAATTTGAGTGTCCTGTGACTAATTTTATATTCACAGAATAGATGCACTCTGTGCAAAATGAATAGAACAGAGAGGAGCTAGTTTAGTGTGCTGCCTGCCTGGACCTACGAGTCCTCCCCCAGACCTCGGCTCTTCCTGTGCTCCTGGAATGCACAAGGATAATACTTCAATTCATGCCTCCTTCTGGTTTTTGCTTTCAGTTCAGTGATTTGGCTCAAGCGAGGTAACACAAGGATCTGTCCTTTTTAGACTATGGTCTTTTATGAGTGGACAAGTTCTGCTCTTATATTTTTAAGTTTTCCTACAAATCTGTTTGAACACTGAAAACTGGAAAGAACTATCTATGGCTAAATTAAGTGTTAGCAATATGTTTAACCTGAAGTATTTAAATTAGAGCAAAGAGGCCTTTCATTGTCCATGTGTTTTTTAAAAATAAATCTCTTTGCAAATCAAACTAATGCATAGCTATACAAATTCCTAGTTTTCCTCTAGGGTTATAAACTCATTATTATATATCCACTTAATTATTTCTCCTTCGTTACCCCTTTTATCTGTGTACTCTGGCAGTCACAGCTCCACAGGCAGTGATGCTCAGTGCATGTACCCCTATAGCACAGTCATTCAAACACTGGGTGAACCACTCTCAGAAAGATTTCTACTTTGCCGTCTCCATGAGTCCTATTTTTCCTCTGAATAAAGCATTAAACCCTTTGATAAGTCTAAGAGACTGAAAGAAACAAGGTTTCTTAAATAAATCTTCTCATGGAAGTTGCTGAGTGATTTCTTCTCCTTTGACTTTGTATAAGTCCACCACACGGTCTAGTGGATATGAAGTATTTATTTTTCCCAAAGAAAATGCTTGTATTTGTTCCAGGGGCAAAAAGGTTTATATGGTTTTGTTCTTTCTTTAACTGCTTCTATTTTTCTACAAAATATTATTAGGATTTATTTAAATTAATTGAATATAGGAAGAAAATAAATGCTGCTGTTAAACAATCAGAGCCAACCTTGCAGTCTGGACTTGAGAGAAGTCCTATTTGAGGAAAATGATCAAAATACAAACTCTAAGTATAATTTTCAATGCTTTGACAAAAATATTCTTGTGTAATTTGGACTGGTCTGCATGACTAGCATTGGGTAAGATTGAAAAGGTCAGGTTGAAGATCATATAGCTGTAGTGTGCTGTGGGAGTCAAACCCACATGCTCCCAGGGCAGTTTGGTCTGTGGGTGACCCTCTCTTAGGAGGGTGACCCTCTGGCTGTGGCACTGACCGGCACAGCTTCATCCCCTGGGGTGATCACCCTTACAGCTGCACAGCCCCACAACTGCAGCGAGCCCCCAGGGTGATGGGCAGACAAGGAGAGTCAGTGGTGCTGCCCTCACAGTGCTGGGCACCCCTTTGCTTGGGAGACCACGGTCAGTTTGTAACCAACCTGGGCCAAAACCTGGGGAGCAAAGCTGGTAGGCCAGTGTGTCCTGAGAAAAGAGTATTTCCTCTCTCTTGCCCCTGTGCTGCAGGCACTGCTTCCTAGGCAAACTGCCCCAACCCTGGGCTCCTTCTCTCAGTAGCAGGAGTTACAGTTGATGTAGGATATGCACTGTGGTAAAAAGCAGTTCTGCAGCTGCAGGTCAGGATTGCCTCCTGGGGGTGGCAGTCAGAGTATCCTTTTGGACCAGAGCTGGATGCATCCAGGCAGAGAAAAGCGGGTGCCCTAAGCCAGGGTACAGCCACGAGAGATCCCAGCAAACCAAAAATGCTCCATTACTGACAGCAAGACTCCAGCCACTGCCTGAGAAGACAACGGTTTTGATTGGTTGCAATACTATGCCCAAATATATACAAATAAAGGAAATCTGGACAAGAGCTTTTTGATAATATTATTTCACCTTCTGCATAATTCATCTGTTTCTAATAGTTTACTGGACTTTTTCTCTGCAGTCAGTACTGATAGCTGTATTCTTCAAGAAAAAAGTGTAAAGTAGGACAAGCAGTTACTTTAAACTAGAACTTACTTTTGGCAGCTACAATCTGACTATGCTAAACTGAATAGTAAAAGTTACAGCTGATTTGTGGCAAATGGTAACCTCAGGGGTCTGAGATGGGTTAATTATTGCTACAGTTACATCTACTGACTGCAATGCATTTGCTACAGAGGTTGGAGAGACTGTAAAGTTTATTTTTCCAGGTATTATTTGAACCTGTTGCAAAAGAAAAAAAAGGGTTCCATTGAAATTAAACACTATGTTTATTATTAAAAAAAAAAAAAGTGGGGGTGAATCTGCTAGAATTACTTGATTAAGGAATTAACAAAACTGCTTCCGGTGGGGAAACCTGCTAGTTTTGGTGATTTGTTGTACAAATCCCAATGATAGCAGCAGATCATATACCATTTCCTCTCTATTTTAATTTGTTAATAGAAGAGAATAGAAGTCTGATTACAACAAGCAAATCCCATGAAACGTCTAAAATCTGGTAAACATCAGAGGTGATAAAGCAAATCTTCAACTTCTACTCCGTGTGTATGCACAGTATACAAATGTATAAATCTCTTCAACTTGTGATGAAAATAAAAATTGAGATAATGCTGCCTTCCTGGTGCTACACTACTACAGTAGTGTGGGCATCTGCACTGGGTTTCTCTTCCCAAAATTAAATATGTAAATTCAAATGCAGACTTGGGTATAGTTTTCTGTGCTGGTACTTTAAGCAGTAATATCCTCTCCTGTATTTCTGTAGTGATAGGTTTCCTTTCCTCTGTTTTTAAAATAATAAGTCTCAAACATTAGCCTCTCCTTTGAAATGAAGTTAGAATAAATGAAATTTGAGTTTATTGGGAATGAGGTGAAGTTAATTGAATCAATGAGTTTTGCTCCACTTCTGGACTTCATGTTAGTCTTCTATATAGAGAAAATATTTCTGTTTCAAACTTTTCTTCCAAAATACATTGAGAAGTCCCTTTTCAGTAACCTTAAAAACTTTGTTGAAGTTGAAAACCACCAAAACATCTATATTTAGAAATGTTCAGGTTTTGAGAAAAGTCATCCTTCTCATGAAAGCACAGTTAACCAAAAGATGTCCTGATCCTTCTAGTGAGATACCTTTTTAAAAATCAAAATTAGCTGAATAAGAGCTAGATATATTTTTTGTTCCTCTTCTCTTTGAAGGTTGTAGCACATCTAATATCTTGAAAAATAAGGAAGGAAAGAAACCTTATCTCTGTGCCAAAATACTCTTAGTGTGTATCAAGTGGCTTCCTGTGTCTTTCAGGTGATCAAATTAGCAATTTTTATTTCTCCAGTTGCCAGAACTAATATGACAATCCTCAAACTACAGTTAATCATTGCTGGTAGAAAAATAATCATTGAAAATCTGGCAACAAAAAAGAGGCAATTTAATATACAAACAGAACATGTAGGAGAGTGTACATTGAACTGTAATAATGCACTTAAATAATCCCCAGCTTATGAGTGTGTCAGTGAGACTGTGGCATTCCACTGCGTTGCTGCTGCTGGAGGGCCTGGCTATGGGGATGAGGTGCAGTCTGATCCCAGAGACATGCTGTCTTCATAGCCTTTCTTCTTCAGTGTTATATTTCAGGTAAGCTTTTAGCTTTCTCTAGCAGAGAAGGATGATTTCTCATAGAGCAGATAGTGGCAATAGCACTAACACACCTATAAAATACCCCATGTTTATGACCACTTCTACGATTGCACAAACCAACTTCCCCAGGGCTCCATTTTGCATTGTGGAGGGGAGTGGTGATGTTGCCTGTTCCCCCTGTGCCCCCCTCTGCAGTATCTGCTTGCGTGCTTGGAGGTTGTGCAGTAGCAGAGCAGCACTCCCAGTCCTCAGATTGTGGGATCCCACCCAAAATCAGGGCAGAGAACTGATCCAGTACAAAACCAGACCTGAAGCAATCTCATTGGAAGTGCATGGGAGTCTGTAACCAGTGCTGCGCTTTGCTGTCATGTCAGACCATGCTGATACTACTTCTTGTCACTGATATTCACAGAAAGTATGAGTTAAACCATTCTTAAAGCCTAAGCAAATACTAAGTGCTCAGGATGCTTTTCCATGTATGTTGCTAATAACTTTGGTGCAGCATATGTTCTTTGCTCACCCCTCATATTGTCTTCCTTTGCCAAAGCAGTTCCCCATGACCCCTTCCAGCCTTCTTTTATTGCACATTTGAGGAGCCCCTGATCTGTGGGGCAGCACAATGGTACTAACAGGGGCAGAGTGAGATAAGAGCAAGTGCCTGGAGATAGGGGAGTAACTCTGTGGTACTCCCCAAGGTGTAAAAATACTCTCTTGGGCTCTGTAGTCAAGTCCTCTTTTGCACCTCCCTTGAGAACTAGACAAGCATTGTGCCAAAATGCAGATTTTCAAGTCTGTACCTTAGAAAAGTGTCTTGCTGATGTGATGTTTAGGAGAGACAGGTAACTCGTTTCTGCCTGGTCACTGCTATGATGCTTTCAAACTGAGGTTGTTTGAACACTAAAAACAACAAATAGAATAAAAAATGACTTGAGCTTTCTAGTTACCCCCAGGCCGTTATAATCCTCTCTAATGAAACTATCTGTTGCAAAAATGGATGAAAGTAATGCTCTTCTTTATTAATCTTTTCTAAATCTCTATCTGGAAATACTTGTCTCCTTTTCATCTTTTTTTTTCTTCCTTTCCCCTTAAATCCACTGACAATTATTTTAGCAGCTCTATCAATTTGGAGACTTGTTTTAGTGTTTAACTGAAATAACCTGAGAAATGATTGATCATTAAGGAAAGATGGCAACAATCACCCAAGGACAAATCATGGGGGTATCCATCAGTTTCTGTGGAGTCAGAATTGGTCTATTGATATAGACAATCTGAAACTCCCTAACAAAAACATAATGAAATATAAAGCAGCTTTTTTTTTTTTTTTTTTTTTTTAATTTTAAATGAATTTCAAAGCACTTCTGTAATTTGAAAANAATCTGAAACTCCCTAACAAAAACATAATGAAATTCTGAGATCTTTTTTTTTTTTTTTTTTAACATTTAGGTAAAATGAATTTCAAAGCACTTCTGTAATTTGAAAAGACTAGTGTACTAGCCTTTAGGCTTTTTTTGCCTGAATTTTGGAGAACTGATGACAGTAAGATATCTATGTACCACATACAGCTGTGTAGGTCTTCTAAGGCCGGAGTAATCTTGACATAAATAACAAGTAATTAGCACCCATTGACTTGAGTGGATTAGCAGGGTTATGGGAAAAAGAGAACCTAAAAGAGAACACTAAAAACTCTATAAACCTTTATTAGAACAAGTTCTTTAAAATCTCAAACTCTTATATACAATTAAGTAATATTGTGACTTTCAAATATTTACATTACAAAATAATTTGGAACAGCTATTCGATAAAATAGTTAAATATACAGTAATTTCATATCAGAAAGTTAACCAAAGTTGATTTTATAGCCTTCCAATGGGTTTAGCATTACAAAAAAATATTTTTTTAATCTCAGAGCAAGAGTTATCTATGAATCTATAACTTATGACTGCATAGAAACTAAAAAGAATGTTCCTTTTTGCTCAGGTTACTGTTAGGGTTATGTTCTTTACAAGTCCAGGACTCTTATGGAATTAATTAACTGCTGGCAATGTCAGTAACCTTATGTTTGTAATATTATGGAGGAGTTATTTCTATTTTGTTAAGATACCGATTTTTAACATATGTAGGAGAGATGTTGCCTAATTACCCTTCTTATTATCCATGTATTTCTCAAAAAAATCCTCCTTTGGATCTGTAGCTTTTCCGCCTTCTGCAGAACAAAAAGGCCTCACACTGTAAATTAGATGTCAAATTGCCTTGAAGTGCTGGATAAGTACTGAAATAATTGAGGAAAATGGAAGAAGAGGTAACAGTTCCTTAGGGATCATCACATTTGCTAAACATTGCAGAACAATATACAGTGGAAGAGATTTTCTGTTTGCACGCGTTTTCCTAATTTCTACTGAGGGATGATAATTTGAGTTATAAGTTGCCAGTAGATGTTGCAAGAGAATGGGTTGGCTCAAATCAGGCTGACGATGAGGACATTACAGCGGAGGCCTAAATAAATTTAGCAATAATAAAATAATTTTTGAAACCTGCTGATATCTTACCTGCTGTCCGGTTGTCCTTCTTTTTGTTTTGTGAGCTAGAGGACCTGACTATGTGCATCATTTAGGGAAAATTAGGGTGCCTTAACCAAAGATGTCAAGTTAATATTCATGAACTGGAATATTAGAATGTTTTGGTTTACTAATGTAGGAGAGAAGTTATCTAAATCCCCTGCAATTCAGTTCACCTACAAGATTAAAATACTGGGACAAAACGGTGCAAAAGGAGATGACCAGGAACTGATGACAAGCGTAAAACAAACAGGAGTGCAAGGGGCTCACAGGCAAGCAGAAGAGAGAAATACCGAATGGGGTCAGGGAAGAGAGGGGCCAAGGTAGCACCCGGGCTGAAGCTGAGCCCATGAACCCATTGTCCGCAGAAAGTAACCGGAGCGAGTGGGTGCTGGGCAATGGCCGTGGCAAATGCAGAAGTCAGTGTGAAAACGACGATCAAAGAAAGAGACCGGTGGGGTGAAACAGGGCAGTGCAGAGCCAGGCTGAGGTATCAGATGAATGAATGACCCCCTCCATAGTTAAAGGCTGGGGAAGAAGAACAATGATGTAAAAACATTTAGGGAAAATAGAAATACTAAAAATTATATTTGTCTGGTATGGCGGCAATCTGTTAACATTATCCATAACTATACTGAAATGCAAACTACTTGGCCAAGAAACTGCCCAAAGCATTGTTTTGTATTTTTTAAATGCCTAGAAAGTACCTGAAGAAGAAAATAAATTCCCTAGCATGTCAGATTTTAGAGAGGGTAAATGACATACCCTGGATAATCATAAAGCTCTAACTGAGACATAAGTTCTGGGCAAAATTTATTTTAAAGTTTGATATAGAGATTGATTAATCATGAACACCAGAATAAGAATTAATGCTTATTGGCATGAGTTTACAGAATATAATTCACTCAAGGTAAACTTAAAAAATAAAATATATAAGTGAAACTAAATCTCTGAGAAACTGACTTGGAACTGTGCAGCATTTTATCTGGCAGAAGGACCACCTAGAATTAACATTAATCCCAAACCATCAACATGCACAACACAGGCTCTTATCAAATGCCATAACAGAGTGAGATAGTGCACTGTGCTGTCATTGATGTGTGGCTAGGACAGGATGATGGATCATCATCGTGTCAGAACTGAGTTATACCAAACAATGTCACCTTTGGGGGTCGGTTAATTTTCAAAAGCAAAAAAAATAAAATACAAAAGCAAAGACTCCTTTTTGTCCCAGCTGTGCATCAGCTCTCTTCAGGGAGAAGGTGGTGGATGTTGGACATGGGGCTGTGTGGGCTGGAGCAAGGTAGGGTGAGAGTCACAGGTGGACACTGGAGAACTGCTGGGTCCCCACTGACTGCCACCCCACTGACTGCCCTCCAACCACGCAGCTGGCAATGGTCCCAAAATACATCTTTTTATCTTGTACCATTAAAGAAATGTTCTCTGTTTTGGGCATCCTCAGGTTACTGCTTTGCAGACTGTAGGAAGGCTGAGCATAACATATTTTTCTGTTGGAAAGAAGTTGCTAACAAAACTGCTACTGAAAAATATCTACTACTGTTTTTTAAAATTTTCTGAATTTCAATCTTCCACTTTTTTTCTCCCTGCATTATTTTAAACCAATATTCTACAGAATGGGTTTGCTGTCAGGAAATAGTGGAAATGTTTGTAAAAGAAAAAAGTTGACTGAAATTAAAACACTTTTTTCAAAGTTAAAAACCATCCAAGCAGGAAAAATCTATTTACCATTACTCATCAATTAAATCCAAGATTTGTAATAAATAGTTTTGGACAATGATGAAGTGAAGTCTTTTATTCTTTGAGGAAATTACTGATCAAGTCATATTCAATAATGAATGAATGTTGTTAGCTGTAAACATTCTTTCCTTCTATATTGTGACACATCCTTTATTATTCACAAAGGTGAACCATCCTCTGTATTTGTCAGCTGTGAGTGACACTTAGAAGCCATCCCAGAGGCTTGGGGCATTTGTTTTCTCTCTTTAACCAAGATATGCATGATAACTTATTAGTGAGTTATTTGCAGGCAAACTAAAACTGATCATATTAAACATATATTGAGTGGGAAGGCACTCTATATTTAAATAGAAGATGAGGATAGGTAGAATATGATAGGGTAGGATATAAGATATGGTAGGATGTGAATTTGCTTTTTTAAATAAGGCAAAGGAAGCTTTGCACGGACATGGATCTGCTTTTATGTGTGTTACATTTTTAAACTACATTCTAAGAGACTTGCTATAGAAAATCAATGGACACAGTTGTAACATTTATATTCCCACCCTGAGGTATCCCAGGAGTCTGATTTTTTTTCAGTGTAATTAAAGGTGACCAGGCACACTTAGAAGTCCATGTCTTTCAAATATTGCAAGCTCAATATTCAACAACAGAAGCAGCAGAAAACGTACTGCATCTGAAAACCTTGACGAAGTAGTCACCCATAACACATACTCATCTAAACCTGTGTTTGGTGTGAGTACTGAACTGTTCAATTTTTCAAGCTCACTTATTTAAAAAAAAAAAATGTTTTCAAGTTGAATATTCCTGAAGTAGGTGGTTAGAGAACAGCCCTCGGCAGGGAGGAGACTTACATGGAGAGAGCTAGCCCCGGGCCCTCATCTATGGAGATAATGAACTGAAAGGCAATCTCAAAATAATAGTTTTCACTTCTCCGAAGCCTTTAATTTGAAAACCAAAAAACACACTACAGACAGAGTCCATGCCCTTGCCGGGCTGCAGTCACTTCTGGCTATTCCTTTGAGAGGCTTCTCAGCTGCTCTCTCTCTGTCCTCAGAGGTGGTCTGTCAGTCCTAGCCTGGTACCTCCCCAGCAGATGCTCTGTGCAAATCAGTGCACCATTCAGAAAAAGCAAATTGAAAAATAAGCATTGCATAGGCATGAGCTTCACACCCACAAAGCCAGGGCTGTCCAGAATTATGGACATGGAAACAAACACCCTCAAAAAACAAAACAAAGAAACCCGCCGAACTTTGAACAGAAGTGGTTTTAAGTGCTGCACAATACAAAACTGCAGAATGAGATAGAATCATGAACTATTTTGAGAACTTGGGGGGGAGGGAAGAGGTTTCTCTTGATTTGTGAGGAATGTAATTGCAGAAAGAATTTAAATCAGTCTCTAATCTTGCTACTGTGCTTTTCTCTTTTTCTTTTCTTCTTTTTCCTTCCTGTTTCCTTTCTGAAGACCATATATAGCAGGACACAACCAAAGCATTTGCTTGTCTGGCCTTTTGAGGTGAATTATATTTAAATCCCATGACAATGACATATTTAAATCCAGTTCTTCCAATATCTGGGGGATGGTTAGCTTGTGTGCTGCTTCCCTTTATCCAGTTCTTTGCTGTTCTGACTTCATGATTCACCATCACTGTGAACACACAGGAAAGAAAAAACACACCGGTGTCATGCTGTTGGGTTAGTTGTCTCAGCAGGAAATAATATGAAAAAGTATCTCTGGAGTCCACGTGAAGGTGTTCCCAGAAAATAAATCTGTCAGTCATGCAACAGATGAACAGACTCCATCTGCAGTGTTGGATGCTGGCAGTAAGGGCTGCTCTGATTTCTCTGATGGTTAGTGGCTGCCCAGCACAGCCTGTCTCCTGCTCCGAGGCCTCTTTCCACAGGTGAGGATAACTTTCTATAAATAGAATTTTTGTATTACATCTGACCTTGTAACAGGTGCATTTTCTCTTTGTCCCACTGGTTTCTGCCCAGCTAGTTTGTTCCCTAGCTCTTTCTTAATAATGTTCTTAATTATGTTCATGCCAACATTAAAAATGAGACATCTTTTATCGGCTGACTGGATTTCAGTCAGCATTAACAGCAGGGTTTTAAACCACTTTTGAAGTTAAAGAGGCACTCATAATATTTTACATGTTTTTTTAAGTCCCTTGTCAAACTGAGGCACATCCTGGGAAGGCAGTACTTCTTTCTGTACTAACTTATTACCCACCCAGAACATCTCTCCATAAGAAAGACTCACCCTTTTGAGACAGAAAGACTAGGAGGGTGCCCAGCAGCACCCAAGGCAAACCAAATCTCTCAGGAGGTGTGATAAAGCGTAAGGGGATTGTTGTACTCCACATCCTACAGAAACCCATGCTGTGACAGGGACAGGCTGTGCTAATTTTGCTGGGGGGAGTAAAGGTCCCTGGAGTAGAGATTGGTTTTGTACCCTCTTGTGCACCACAGGAGAATCAGCCCTTGCCTGCTGGCCCTGCTTCCACTGCCTGCTCCCTCCTGCATGGACAGGATGGGAGCCCTGGCCCCAAGGAGGCTGGGGATGTTTCTGTGCTCAGGCACAATCAGGATTTTAGCACTAGGTTTCAAAGCCGAGACATATTATTTCAAATATATATTTTGAAAAATGTATATAATTTTTGAAAACGTATACATATATTTGTAACTTAGCTTACATGCAAAGTAGGTGACCTCCACCTACCAAGGAGCCTGGACTGTCATATATTGCCTCCTGTGCACAAATGTGCAGCCTTGATGCTCCTGAGTACAAATTTTGTTATAATAGCTTTGTTTCATTTTACTTCATAGTCTTTCACTTTCCTTGCTCAAAATAGCTGCTGAAAACATCTATTTATCTGTATGTAGTTCTCTTTCTAACATTATTTATTCATCTAAGCGTTTGATCAGGAAAACCAGCAGATATTGGTCTGATAGGGTTCAATTGCAGGAATAAACAGAAATCAGGTTTTTTTCATTGTTTACCCAGAAATCCCACCACTTCAGATACCTTTTCTCATTGAAATAAAGCATATTTTGAAATTTCATGTGTAACGAAATTTGCAGAATTAGATCAGACTTAAGGGAAACACTCAACTTAGAAATATTTTACCACCATGGGGTTCTGTTCTTTAAACTTTTAAAAACTTTTATATTAAAAAGTCACTTACTCTGAAAGATAGTTTTGGAACAACTTTCATTCTGAAAACATCAAAATGTCACTATTGAAATGGTTAGTCTCATATAGTTTCAAAATTATATCACAATCATTCATAGTTCAAAACATTTTGGTCTTGATGAATTTCCCCCCAGCATCTTTATGAAGCACAGAAACAACTCTGTTCAGTGAGGCCTTGAGATGTTTCCCATACTGAAATATCATCAATAAAATCTAAAAGAGAAATTACCATAATTTGAGAAGAATTTTGCCCAAACAAAGCAGTCTTTCAGAATCTGAAATTGAATCTAATAATCTCACACTTTGTATTCAACTAATATCCTTTGTCTGAGCAGCTCTGAATGTTTTAGAGATAAATTTCCTATTTTTATTTGCATTTTTTTGCCTTTCCACAATTTCTCTATAGTCTGATTCTAAGGTACCAGTCACAAGAAAATATACTTAAATGACGCGTGTGCCTTTGCTCTGACTGAAGCATATTTGTCTGAACAGGGTTGCTTTTTTGCATCAAGGCTTAAGCCTCACTATATTATTCTGAAGTGGCAATAACTCTGTTTGACAGGTTGAAGGACTTGAGGTAAGGTGTAGCCTAAAGATGCCTTTTGACAGCCAAGAGCAAAAACACCTCATTCTGATGGGGTTAATGCAAATCCAGTACAAAAGCACTTTAGCAAGGATGATATTTAAAATGTCAGCTTAAGCTGGTATGTCATGATGATTTTTTTTCTGAAAATGAATTGTTTAAGTAAACTTAATGCTAAGGTTGGTGTGCCTAAAAAGCCTTTTAGAGTATGACTGACGTTTGCTGGTGTTAGCATATGACTCAAGCATGCTTTGTCCTATACTCCCTGCTATAGTCAGTGGAATGCTCAGCAAATCTGCTTTTAGAGAACCACTGTGCAGCTGCCTCTCCTTAACAATTTTCCCCCTCTGAGTTACCGTTTAGAGGCAGGAAGGGAAGACACAGATGGCTAGCAAATCCAGGATCTTTTCCAGCTGCTCAGGGTAAAATTAATGTGCTTGCTTGCATTTGGAACCTAGGATCTAAGTCTTTTTTTAAACAAAACTAAACTAAAGCAAAAACCTCACAGCACAATGATGATTTCTCTTGCAATAGGTGTAGGCAGAAACCTTTTAAATACAAATGGCTGCACTGGACAAGCCCCATCCAAAAGGTCCCCCGAAACTGCAGCTTTGGAGCAACTGAGTTGCAAACTCTCCAGCGGTAGTGATTTAACATCCCTGCTATTTCATTCTTGAGCAAGAAAACTCAGGAAAGAGGACTAGGATATTATGAGAGTCCACAGTGGGAGGTGCAGTTCTGCCAGAGAGACATATTCATCTGAATTATCTGGTGCCATGGGAAGCAGAAGACCCAGGTCCCCTTCCTGCCACCTGTCCCTGCTCCTGGCCTTGCCTGATTGCATCACTGCTTCCACTGCACCGGGGATTTTCTTGGCACATAGGATAGGTTACTTGTTTGTTATCATAACCTGGCACAGAGGAGCTGCTTTGCCCACTACCCAAAATGCAGCTGCAACAAAAGGGTGCGGATAAGGGCAATGTGCAGCCTCTTCTTTCCAGCTGGAAATAGAATTTTTAATTAGGGAAAATGGGAGTTTGAGAGGGGTTTAGGATTTCTGGCCAAAATACTGAGGAAACCAGCCAGGAAGATTTTAAGTTTACAAGCTGTCAGGATTGCAGTTTTGCATCCCTCTGGGATCTCTGCTTGTACTATGAGCTAGTGCCAGCTTGGGGGGAGTGCTGCACCAGGGCACCGGGAAGGTCCTTTAGGTTTCTCTGGGGTCAGACAAGTCCCTGTCTGGCAAGTCACAGCTCCAGCCAAAACATCTGGCAGTGGTTCTCAGGGACCTATAGGCACCAGATGGCAGAGGGGAACTGGGTGCCTGCACTGGTGAAGAGTGCCAAGGAAGCTATGCTGAATGCTTGTCTTAACACCTTGGGAAACTGTGATTAAAGTCTGATCAGCAAGTGTTGTCTGTCTTGCACCAGTTTACAACTGCAAGATTATTTGGGTTGCAATTTACTGGCAGAGACCTTTTTAGAAGTAAGAGTGTCAAGCCTTTTGTTTAAGTTGAAGTCAAAGTCCCTATATATAAAAACTTTAAAATTTATATAGACCAAAGAATCACTCTGTAATTACATACACAAATTGATTATTTTAGAGTGACATTGACTGTTTTTCTTCAAATAATATAATGAATTAAAGTACCTTGGGTTGGCAATTGATTCTTTTTCTTCTTCTCTTACAGTAGGCAAACATTCACAGTCAGCTGAAAAAGGATAAGAAACAAGACCATAGTTACTCTTGGCAATTCTTCTACATGTATTTCAAAAAAGCATCAATTTTTATCATGCAGTCTCTCTAAAATATAGATCTGTGGATACACTTCTGCACTGTGTTATCTGCACAGACCCCATAGCATAAATGTTAAACATTTTAAATCCTCCTTCCTTTTGATAAGTGTTGCCAGAATTTCTTTATTACATATATTTCAGTTATTTATGTACACCTATACAAATTAACTATTTTTGACGACTGCTTCCCTACAAACTGCCATGGGTAGGGTTTTGTTCCCTTCTCTCCACAAAATTTTAAAAAATATTTTACAACACTATTGTCCTGTGTAGTACACTTAATGTGTCTCTTTCACTATTGCCACTTAGCACATGTTTTCCACTGGAGCTTACAGACCTCAAAGGTCAAAACCCCATCACGTGGAGCGCTGTGCTAACGCAAAGAAATGCTCCAAAGAGTTTTATGTCCTGAAAAACAAAGCATCCCTCGTAGGTCAGGCAAATGAGCCATTTGGATATAAGGCAAGGGACCAGGAATGAAAAAAATATCAGTGTTTCAGCATTTCCTAGCCAGTGAAAAGCTGTTAGGGGTTCAAAATCAGGCCTCGGTTAATTCACGCCTTACCAAAGACCCGCATTTTTTGAGGAGAGCCTTGAAGGAGAATGCAGGGCCCTTAAGGATTTTGACTGGGAGATTACAGTCGGGAGGAAAATGAGGGGGAAAATGCAAGATACTTAGAGGGAACTGAGAAGGGAGCTGAAGATGCTGCTGCTGGTAGTTACTGAAAATTCTAATTGCTTCATGGGCTGACAGACTTGCAAGAGAGGGGAAGGATGTATTCATAAGTTCCTGACAGCAGCTTTAAGTAAATGGTGGTCTGAGCTACAAACAAATGTGGATTTCTCCTACAATAACACAATGTGGAGCACAAAACTGTAGAAATTCTGAAGACTGAAAGGACTAGATGCTTCATAGAAATTAATATTTAGCATTAAAAATGTGTATTTAAAAATATAAATACCCCTCACAGCTATATGTGTGTTTAATAGAAATGTCTACTGGAAACTGAAAATATTTATGAGATTCCACCACATGTTAAAAATAAACTCCCACACAAACTAAAATACTCCTTTGAAAATTCTACCCCTGACATTTGTGCAGTTATTTTAGTAGGAGGGAGCCAAGATCACAACTAAAATGTTGTAGGAAAAGCAGTGACATGCATACAAAACACCTTACATTGATTTTCTACATGTGGGATCTACGTCAGCTAGCAAGAGAGGGAGAATGGAGTAGAGGGGTTACCGTGTACCATTTTTGTTCATGCTGTTCATCCATTTATCAAGCTCTTCCATTTCTATCTCCATAACAGAGGGCGTGTCTTCTTCAAAAATAGGACTTGAAAGAAGAGAGGGGGAAGAAAAGCATTACGCAAAATGTTAATTTGTACAACTTACAATGTAGTGATTTTGTATGACTCTTGCATAATTCCAGACACATGTATTATCTGTGGAAAGCCATCTGAGGAGATGCCCACCCAATGGGTTTGAACCAAACAGCTGCAAACAGATGCAAGGGAGCAATGCTGAGATGCTGGTCCTGGGCAGAGGTGGGGGGGGGGCACTGAGACATAACTCGCAGAGGGACTCAGTGCAGCCTGGTGTGTGCCAGAGCACAAGATCACTGCAGCTTCTTGAAAACTGTCCCTGCTGTAAATAGAAAACTAAAAAATAAGATAGTTTGTCTCTGCCCTGCTGGAACACGTGGCAAAAGTCTCATTGCTCCAGTGATAAAATCAAAAGGCCTAATGTTTCATCATAGCTGTGACTGACATTTGCAGTGACTTCGAAAGGAAAGGTCATGAGTAGAGTAACTGCATTTATTTAAATGCCTCCACTTAGCTTCCTTTTTCTTATCATTCCTGCAGTCATAAGATAGAAAAAATACTCTTTAGCAAAAAACCCTTTTTCCTTCCTAGATCCAATTTATGAACTTTCAGTATTGATTAGCAAAATGGAGCTCAATAAAAGGTAACAATAAAAATTATCACCCTGAAAGAGCCACACAGCTTTTGGCTTGTTTTTCCAGCATCTAAGGCATTGCTCCCATGGCAGCCAGGCAAGCCTTTCTGCCTCACCTCTGAGTGAGAAGACAAACTTGAAAAACAGGGGAGAAAGACACAGAGCTTATTCTGAACAGTAAAAGCCTGTGATGAGCCTGGGAACTGATCCCCTTTGCTCCTGGGGTACCTCGTGTGTCTGGTGGCTGATGGAGCAGGAGGTGCCTAGAGCAGGCGCAGCAGGGGCTGCAGGCAGTGGGTGCCTGTGCAGCAGTGCTCGCCTGAGTCACCGCATCTCCTCCTGCTCTAGTCTTACACCTTCAGCCAGGTACTGAAGTCACACTTTAGCCACCTGTAGAGATAGTTAGCTGGTGCAATTGTTGGCAAAAAGTAATGGTGTTTAGTGTATGGTAAAATTAAAACAGGTGGTGAAGGCAACAAAAATCATAATATCCTGTTAGAATAAAATTAAAAAAAAAAAAAGTAAAAAGAGAGATATTCATAAAATTTACCTTTTCACATTTTCACTTCCCAGCTCATCTGGAAAAGAAGAAAGTTGGTGTTCATAGTTCTGCATGACACATACCTCTTTGTATATACAAGGTCCAGACAAGGCAAGCAAGCCTTGGATAGTGTCAGGTAAAACAGGTTGCATTTTCAAAAGGCATGAAAACTAAATTGTAGATGAAAGACAAAATATCTCATCCTGTTTGTAATTTTCAGAGGAACCTATTATTTTTAACCTTGAACACGCTAGTAGCTCATTATTAGCTCAGCCATGCTGGGAGGAAGCCAAGTGTCAGTGCTGCAGTGGGTGGGACAGGGCAGATGCACGCTTCCCTGAGCAAAACAGATGTCATGAGGGAAATGGTATCCTGAAAAGGAACCACTTCTGCAAATATACTGTTTATGGGAGGCATTGGGACATTTTTCTACAGATTACACACAGGCAATCCAGCTCTGTCTGGAGACTCTGGGAGGCACTCATGGAGAGAAGAGGGGGTTGGACTTGCGTGGCAGATTAAATCTCAGTCAGGCAAATGAAGCTGAACTAGCCAGATGTCAAAAGGGATCTAAAGCTACTTATGATCCCAAGACAAAGTAAAGATGGGGGAGAAAATGGTGTAAGAGATAAATAACTTTCCCTCCAGGAATCGAGTGACTGAAAAGCCTGTCTTAAATTAGCTTATTTTTAATTCATTTTTGCCAATGGGTGCTGATACCTCCCAGTTGTTCCAGTACTCCTGCATTTTCTGACTGCAGGGCCACACAAAAACTACAGAGCCATCTGCCCAAGCCTTGAGGATGCTCCAAGCTCCTAGCTCCAAGCAGTAGACACAGGGCAAGGGAACCCAGGATTGTATTCCCGAAAGGTGCCACATTTCCTATCTCTCTGAAGAGTGTACCTGCACCTCAAATCATCTAGAAACAGGCAGGCAACTAGATGCCTGGTTGTGAATTCAGTTCTTTAGAGGGAGATGCAGTGATAAGACAAACGCAACCTAAAAACACCTTGAAAAATTTACTTAAAATCCATGTTGAATGTGTTGAACTGCCTGCAGGCTGAGGAGCTTACAGCTGCACTCTGGCTCTGTAGAGACACAGATACAACTATTTCAGGACTTCACTCACCAGATGTGTGGTTTTAATATGACACTTCAGTTTGTTTTCTGTGGCTTGACACTCCAAGTTACCACTTTCTTTGCTAAGAGATGAAGGCACCTTCCTGTAGCACTGCTCACCCTACCACAGCACCCAGGGCACTCTGACCATGGGATTCCTAGCTCATTTACTGTGATGTTTTCATAGCAGCCACTATCCTATAGGATTGGGATCCCTTAAAATTGTTCCTTAAAATGGAACAATTGTTCTTATTTTATTGAAGCTCCAAGCAACTTTACCTTGTGGGCAGTATAGGCAATAGAAGAATTAATTTCACTTTGCATGAAGTTATTGAGCATAAAGGGAGAATAAGCATTTGCAGCCACACAGTTACATCCCTAAGTGTTCTCAGCATTGCCAGGAGCTGGAGCTCAGTGCCACGGCTCCCATGGATGTGCAGCATGAGCAGGAGGTGTGAAGAAGGAGAATTAGCTCCTGCCCAAGTAGAGGTGCGTGCCCAGGTACTGCCGCCAAGGAGGATCCTTCTCCTATCTGTCAAACATGCAACTACAGTCAGAGAAGAACATCCTAAATGTGGCATCACGGGCCTCCAAATAACATTTTGTTAATGTTGAGCACATCCTAAAAATATTCCTTTGATGCACAAGAAGACAAATTTACCTTGCTTAGACTTTTTCCTTTTATGATGTATTACGAAAAATGTGATCAATAAAATCAGCAGGACCAGCAGCACGACAGGGACAACATATATCAAGATAGACTGTTCTGCTGCTTCTAGGCTGTCCCCATCGTTCACAGCATTCGGTTCACTACTTGAAGTACTTTCTGTTTCAAAGCTGCTTTCAGTAGCGCTTGTCACGACAAGTACTGTCTCATGGTCATTCACGGTCGAAGAACCCACAGCAGGATGAGATGTTACTGTAACAGTGGGTAATGTCGATGGTCCATCTCCTGATCCATCATTTTCAGGGCCTGTCAAATATAGGAGGACAACTTAACGTTTTCTGGGTTTCATTAGTATTATCAGTGAGTCACAGTGTACAGCTTTAGTATTTACTTTCTATTTCATGTCTTTAAAAAATTAGCAGATGCCCCATACACACAGATTTGAAGTCTTGGGCGTCAGATGTAAAATTAGATCACAAATTTATCACAAAATCTTACCAGTTGTGACCATGTTCTTCAGCTGGCTTTTACTGGGACAAGTCAGCATGCGTGGTCTGTCTGTACAAAGCTGCCTTGCACAAACAGACTTCTTTTCCTGCAGGTTGACATCTGGCCTTGCTCACACATAAAATTATTTTGCTTCTCAGTAAACCACACTAGCCTGTTTCGCTCCTCAGTCTTGGCATATACATCCCTCCCTTACCAAAGGAGTTAGGTACTCCCTTCAGGGAGACCATTATCCCTGGTTCACTAATTCCTTTGGTTCATGCATCTCCCTGTTTCTGTGCCTTTCTCAAATTTCTTAAGTTGGTCTCACTGTGAAAAACAGAATTGGTGAAAGGAAGTCTGAAGGATGCAGAAGCTGCTGACTTCCACTTATGCCTGGGCTAGAGGTGGTAGTAACACAGGGACGTTACTGGGTACAGATGCAATTAACTGTTCCTCTGTCTGATCCTACAGGCTGGCTGAAGGAGCATATGGTAAAGCATTAATGCTGATTATTCCTCATAAATGCTAAGACTGGGGGTTTTGAACCTCAGTTTTGGTTTTGGTTTAATTTATCATGCATTTTGCAAGTGGCTAAAATTTGCTATATTGGTAATAGTGAAACAAGTGTTTTTTTGAGGCTAATTAAGAATCTGTATTGACTGTCACAGAGTGTAAAGCTTAAAACAAGTATAGCAAATTATGGGCAGGAATCAGTCCTTAGATATATTACGATAGCATGCTTCCTAATGCAAAGCCTTCAATAATTTTCTTAACATGAAATTAAATGATGGGGTTTTGTGTTATCTGCCCTTTCACATACAATGCTGGCACAGTGCAGGTCTCATTTTATGCAATAAAGCAGGATGGGATTTCATGACTTTGGCAATGACATGTTTCTCCTCATTCTTGTAAAGTACTGGGCAGCCATAGTTTCCACTAGAGTTAGCAAGAGCTTAAGGTTTTCAGCACCTCAATGCTGGCATTTCCAATCTCACAGGACTGGAACCAAAAGTACTTAGCATTTTAAATGCTTTTGTAAACACATTAATCTTCATAATGGCCCTGAGAGATGAGCAGTTATCATCTCCATTTTACAAATGAGAAATCAGAAGGACAGGGATGCTGTCCTTCCAAGGGACGCCAAGTGAGAAAGGAAAACTGGGATTAGAGCGCTATCTCTTGCTTAATCCACTCTGCAGCATCTCCTCTCTCCCATCAGATTTGTCTCGAAGAGATGAGTATTTAATGAGACTGTATTTCAGTTTCACATGAATAAAATTATTTGAGTGTGACAGCAGTGTTCTATCTAGATTTTTATGCTGTGCTTATCACACAGACACCTGATTGTTTTATTCTTTCCTAAAAACTAGGAAAGAATTTGAATACTTAATAAAGAATACCTAATACTTGTATATAGTGTTTAGTACTGTGAAGGTCACCAGACTACTGCACCACAATAGGACAATGAAAATGATAGCTCTTTAGTCACAAAGCACATTTTATCTATAGTCTCTCTGTTGCTTTCTTCTGTATTTATTATTTCAATCAAGAGCAAAACACTATCTCTGCCTCCCTTGCAGGTAATGACCCCTTATGCGTGTGCTCCTCCACCCCTTTCCGTGATCTGCTAGCAGTCCTTAATCCTATCGCAGAGAACAGGAAGGAGAGCTTCTCTCCCTTATTATTTTGGCCATTTGTCTTTTCTTTCCCAAGTTTATAGTCCCTAGTGCCTGCAGTGACTCCATTTGGATTGCTGCTGTGCAGAGCAGACAGGTAGCACTAGAGATATCTGTGCCACAGACTGTGGTGTGATAGACCGTGCCACTGGCAGAGCTGATGGCCCACTACAGCCTCACTGAACCTCTTCAATGACCTTGCTCATTTTCTTCCTTTAGCCATCGTCCTTGAAACCCATTGCCTGACACATTTGATATATTGAGAGGGACAAGCCTGTTGCTTAAAATAGTATGAATGTGAAAGGGTGTGGAGAACATACTTCGTTTCTCGTTTACGCTTAGGGTTAAAATGGATTTTTCAAATGTCTAAAGCATGGTGTGGCTTTAAAGCAAAGCAAACAGTCACACCTCATTAACTGAAGCGCTAAAGCTTCAGCTGCAGAGTATGCTGTGCTTGATTTCCGAGACTTTTCCAGTATCTTTGATATTTTTTCTGTTTTTGAGCTATGAAGCAGACTTAAAATCATTTTTCTCTGTGTGAAATGGAATTACCTTTTCTAGTCTCTAGGCAAAGAAAATGGCAAATCAGAGGGAGTGACCTTGCTGCCACGTACTTTTGTTCACTTTGCATAATTCCAGGGACAAAACAGCATCTCTCCGGGAACACCATTTCCTCTTACAGAGATCTGTTCTCTGAGTGAATTAAATACGTCTTTCAGCAGAAGGGCACCCAATTGCAGAATGTTCTTGCAAGGATATTGCTCTTATTTCCTGTTTTACCTGCTGCCTCGACATATCTCTCTCCCCTGTCACCTCTGAGGACTAGAGCTCGGACCAGAGGGATGCCCTACCTGTCACATGGCAGTTGCTCTCACTCTCAGGCCACCCATACATCACACTTTTTACACAGTAGGAGAGCACAACCTGCACCAGGGTTGGCCTGGTGGCTTGCACCATGGAAGTATTTGTACCTCCAGTTTGGCAGGCAGAGACAGGCTGAGGCCTCCCGTGCAGCTGCAGGGCTTGCTGCAGCCAACTACCCAGGTCCCATGAGACCCACGTGGCTGGCCTCAAGAGAGCTGCTTGTTTTTCACAGTGTTTCACTTTGAAGTGCTCAAAATAGCAAGTGGGCTGTGTTGCAGCTGACCCCAGTGGCTGTTTTGTAGGGTGTTGCAAGGTTTGGAGCAGGGCAGAATTGCATCTGAAAGCTGGTGATTTTGTGAGATGCTATTCAAATGTTTTCTCTGTGCCAGATGTGCAGTGGTAATTCATACCATGAACTGGCTTGTTAGCTCTGCTGGGGTTTCATCTTGCAGATATCTATTGCCTCCCTGCAAATGGGAATTTGACCATAACATAACATAACATATCAGGATGGAAAACCAAGGCCAAAGGGGTGCAACAAGCAGCAAGTCACATATGATCATGTACATATCTTCTTGACTTTGCCAAGCCCATGCCCTTTCTCTTGCTGAGCTCAGCCTCATGCTGTTGGCTGCAGTCCAACATCCATACTCATCCCTCTGCACAGCTTGTCCAAGGAGCATGTGCTCATACAACAACTGCGGCAGCTTCACTTTTGTCTGAACTGCCTGGGGCATAAATGCTGGTGACTTCTTCCCATGTTGAGGGAAGTGGATGGGAACACACCACAGCTTCAGACCAGCCCGTATTGTCACTTTCCATGCTTTCAAGGAAGAGGGGCTGGCACGCAGCTGCATCCCACCCTGATGGGGCGGTGGGCACAGCTGGGACTGGAAGCTAAGAAGCTGGAGCTGGAAGTAAGAAGTCCTCAGGTTTCCACCATCGAGGTATTAGAGGATCTAGTCCTCAAGGGACCAAAATGTCTGAGCAAGCACTAGCAGCATCTCAGGAAAGGTTCAATTAACAGTTCTTAAAAATTTTGAAAAAGCTATGTCCCTATATAGATACCATGGTATAAGGTGTTATTCAGTATTCTCTACTTCAAAAATATGCTCGGATCACTGATGGTCTTTGCTTGAGTTTTGGAGGTGCTCTCAAACCTGCTTTTTATGGGAGACAGAGGGAGTTGAATGTACCAAGTGGTTTTACAGATTGGAGTCCAAAATAACACATCTCAGTCAAACAAACAACACTTCTGTTGTTGCAGCATTTCTTACTCTGAGGTTTGTGCTGCGGCACTCAGAGGAGATGATATGAGCTTCCTGATTAAGTAAGCAGGCAAACAGGTTTCTGAATTCAGTTGGATGCAAGGCAAAGGAAAATAGCAAAGGAAAATAGCCATCAGTCAGCACATTTGGTTCTGTTGTAAAATCGAACCTGCCGCCTTACCATCAGACTCAAGGACTGGGGTCTCTGAAGGGAATTTTTCAAATTACACTACAGTATCTACTTACAGAACAAAAAGGAATGGGGTAGAAAGAAAGCAAGAGCTGTGTCACTGGGATAGCCAGGCTTACTAGTTTGAAAGGAAAATTTTTGTCCCATAAGCTATAAAAATGCATTGAAAGGAATACCCACGAGAAGATGACAGAACAAGAAAAGGCTATAAAGCTGGTATGAAGTTACCACATCCTATATCACTCTGCTCTACACACACATTCCTTCTGTTGGTATAGTCATACCACTCCACATGATCTGTGTGATCCTCTCCCATACTGCTTGGCTCATCCCTGCACTGTTCCTCTCCCACATTTCAGATTGCTATAAGAAGGGCTGTTCCTTGCCATGGCCAGGGCTTGCCCAGATGCCTGTTGAGGCAGGTCTTGCCTGTCAGTCTGGCTGGAAGAGGAATCCTTAAAAGCCTGCAGGCGAGCTGTTGGGTGCGTATGCTGTTCTGATGAGGGAGCACAGGCATTTCAGGATGGCTAATCTGTAGACAAGATCCTATTAAAACGAGGTGCTTAGAAAGCGTTATCTAGGTATAACCTGAAAGAGGAAACAACTGTTTAAGCTCATTTATAGATGATGGAAACTGCTTTTCCTCACTGTATTTTCATCCAGCTGAAGTGCTGCACGAACTGCTGATATTGCAAATTCAGGCACGCGTCTTAGTGTCATTTCTCATCCCCAGTACTAAAGGTTTTCCAGACCAATGTATGCATTTAGTTGCTTCTACTTAGTCTCGTGGCCTTCTAGTGCTGCATCTGTGATACCCATGCAACCTCACTGTGATGTAAATCTTTTAGTGCTCCTTGCTCTCAGGAGGACTCTGAAATTAAAGATTCAAAAGCTCCAGAGGCTTTCCAGCTATCATAAAATCTTGTGATGGAAAAGAGACTGGTGCTACTGACTGAAATTTAGTATAGAGTCTTGCTGATGTAAATGAGAGATTTTCTGAAATGCCCCTGAAGCACTTGAATAAAACACAGTGAATGTTTGTGTATGCGGATAAAAGGGAGGAATGGGAATAAATATGTAGGAAGAAGTGATGTGTTCGGCAGAAAGGATTTTTCATCTGCTTTTTAGAGGACTGCACTTTGGGAAGACAGTATGTAGCAAATCCTCATTTCTTATATTTTTGCTTTTACAGAAAATTTCAACAGGTGACTCTAATGGGTTCAAACCTATTTTTGAGTTCATTACTCTAGGAGGAAATAGGTCAAAACTATCACTGTCTGAGAGATCTTGGCTTTTTAGGGACTTAACCTGAAAGGCACTTCTCTGCCAAGGCGAGAGTCGCTGCCTGTGCTCATGGTACAAGCTGCTGAATATCTGGACCTTTGATAGCAATGTTTCTTTGAATGACAGCTCAAAACAATAGCACAATAGACACGGTCTTCAACTTGGTGATCTTATGGGTTTTACTGTTCCTCTCTCTCACACATTTTCTTGCTCCCCATGTCAGGCTGTGTATGCTGCAATTTCCCATGTGTTTCACTGAACACAGTAGGAGATGGCATACCCTGAGAAACGACTGTAGGGTCAGAGCCTGTTCCTATAAGCTATAGTAAGGGTCTAAATGCTTGTTACTAGGGTCAGCACACATACCTAGGTAGGTGTTTAGGGCTGTTGCAAGGCTGAGCCAGTGAGCACCATCACCTACAGCAGAGAGAGCCACTGTCACCTGTAGGGCTTTCTGGCTGCATTAAAGCCAGGGAAAGAGAACTGGTGCAAATCCTGATGTTTCTTCAGTATGGAGTCATGAGAAGGCCAGGACCCAGAGCTGAGACCTCAGGAATGCGCTTAGAGCTACTGGATTAGAGTAATTGTAGCATAGACAGGAGAAAAACATCCATAAAGCATAATCCAAGTGGCAAGGCTAACAAGGCTCTGGCATGGTATGGGAATAGGATTTATAAAGGCTTTAATCTGTCTATGCTGCAAGATTTAATCATACTCTGTTTGCCTATTTTGTAAATGGTATTTAGACAGCAGACCACTTTAAAGGTGAGGACTGTGTCTGGTAAATCGTAAAGTTCCCTTACAATTCCTGCCCTGTTGATCTGTGAACAAGGAGGATTGAAAGCAAAGGATCTCCCTGGGAGGCTGCCCTCAGTGGAGGGGCTCTTGACCCACCAGTGCCTCTGGGGTACCGAAGCCCTACAAAAACTTTTCCCCCATCAGTTCAATTTCCCCCGAAGGCCCAAGTTCACAACTTCCCCCTCCCACCTCCCACCCTTACAGTTAGAGTACTCCTCCAGTACATTTTGGGGCTGGTTGCATAAGCAAAAGATGCCTTTGTATGGGGAGCAAAGGTGGGTGTTCTCCTCCCCTTCCCCGGCTGCTGCAGGCTGGCTCCAGAAAGTCAGGGCTGATGGGGCCTGGGGAGGGTTCTGACAGGACTGACTCACTCCTGAAGAGAAACCATTCCAAAAATAACCAGAATTTAAAAGGGGAAGTACTGATAGGAAGCCTCTGAAGGCAGGCAGGGTGTGGGCTGGGGCACCTGACATCTGCCTGGTGCTTCAAGCAGTCTTTAATGCCCGTGGCAAAGAAGGGCAGGGAGGCTAAGGGGACTGGGGACTAAGGCATCCCTCCACCCTGGGGAGGTGGTGATGAAATAGTATTGATCAGTACCCTGCACATGAGCTAAGGAAGCAGGAGCCTGATCACACTGTGTCTCCTGCATTGTGCTCCTCCTTTTCCCTGAGACCTCTGTTTTGCTCTGCCCATGGCAGGATTTTTGTTCCTCTGACCGCTTTGGTTCTGAGCTATGTATGTTCAATGCTTGCAGCATATTTTCCTGATGTGTCTGCAATGCAGCAGAGTTGTAGTAACACAATGAAGATGAAACCATTTTATACCTCACTTAGCTCACTCTTACAGCTGAGCAAGACTCCTAAGCGCAAGCAGCTCAGCAGCACACGGGGAATCTGCAGCCCAGCTTTACACCCTGCTTATAGTACTGGTTTTCAGGGGAAAAGTAGCCACACCGAACCACCTATTACAGAAATGCATTTTAAAACCTTAAGAGAAGAAGTCCAGTGATGGCTGAGAGGCAGCAAACACTTCTAAGTCCATATTGAGGCACTTTGACAGGGATTTGTTTGACACTGAAAGGCTTGTAAGCATCACCTGTCAAGGTTTCACTAAAAGACCTGCCTGTCATGTGCAGTCCCTGGCTGCCAAAATGCCAGTGGAACCAACGAGAGCCTCTACAAGCCCAGCACCACCCAGCATTTTGTCGCAAGTGGCTTTTTCACTCCTGGTTCTTCCCTTCAGAAGGTCAGGACCTAAATCCATGCTGCCGGACACTTTGTTCTGCAGCTGAGAATTCAAAATATTTGTCTCCGGAACCGGCTGTTCTTTTGTTAAACCAGTTTCAGTGCACTGGGACTGCGGAAATTGGCAGTCAGCTTTTGAATGGAAGCAGTGCTCTGTCTTTAACTTTACTGTTAAATGCTGGTAGTATTGGGTGTGGGATTTAAAAATTTCAACAAATAACTAAAATTAGAAGCGAAATGCCTGGTGGCTCAACATGGAAACTCCAATTCCCTACACAACTGCAATTTAGGAAACGTAGGAATTGTAGGATTATGTTGCTGCTGTTTGGGGTTAGGTCTAACAAGAAAAAAATCAAACCTTCAAAGAAGAGAGGCAGCTTTAAGCAGAGAGGGTAAACAAAGCAAAAAGTAGCAGAGAGCAAGTCCCCACAGATCTTCTCCCGGTGCTTAGCTTGGAGGGTGTTGCCCTCCAACTCGGTCCCATCGCTGCAGGCATAAAACGCAGTCCCACCTCGGCAGGCAAAAGGCGCTTTTTTTACTCACCATTTCCAAAAGATCCTCCAGCCAGCGACAGAGCAGAGAGCAGAGTGATAAAGCTGGGGTTTCGCATGCTGCCCTGGCAGTGCTCCCACCTGAGGGGCGCTCCGTCAGCCTCCCTGCTGCACCGAAACATCTACATTTCCTGCTTCCTGCCGAGGTGCATCTGAGCTGCATTTCTTCAGGAGATGGACTCTCTTTGATGGGTTTTAGGAAGTGATGTAATTCCGTCTGGGCCTGTCAAGCAAGCAATGATTGCAAAAGAAAAAGAAGGAAAAAAAAACAGAAGTTGCACTTCAAGCACGAACTTGGCTGAAGCACCTTTATTCTGTAGATGAGAGAGCTCCTGCTCTCCTCCACTCCTTTCACACCCGAGTTTACTACCTTCTATCTTCATCTACACACAGTACCACAGGGACAGACATCACACAAATACAAATCAGACACAAAATTTCATTGTTGTGAGTTAGCGGGAACGTTTTATGTCACTTTTCAAGGTGGTTGAGCAAGCAAATTTCAAAAGTGCCTCCTCTCTTGCCTTGCTTTTCAAGCATGGTAGGACACTGAGTGCATTTATGACCCTAAAAAGCAACCCCAAGTGGGGTGTCTCTAGCAAATGAGATGAATTGCTAGCTCTCTTAGCAGCCTGTAACTGGTATTCTGGACTGGTTTATACCAAGGAACAGGACAAAGCAGAAAACCATATCATTTTTTTTATTAGGAGCTTGGCTGGAAAGTGCTTAGACACTGGTGTGACAATGGCTATAGATGACAGGAGACAGAAGGTCTCAGGCCCCACAAGGGTGCACTGCCTGGCATGGGGGTCCACAGTCACAGTTGATGGAGTGGCGAGAGGCAGGTAATCCTGCCTCACTTCCTTATTCATCTTGATTTTCACTCCCCCTGGCAGTCTCTGTCTGGGTGTGCAGACCATGGGGCACACCTGATGCCCCCCAACAATGCCCTGTCCTCTGTCCCCACAACCCCACCACTGTCCACACACTCAGAAACACGAGGGCTGACCAGGGACTTCCACGTATTGCCTGTCACTAGGTAGGAGCAATGGACAAGCTCAACACTAAACCCAACATTTTCAACCTTCTTGCTATATGGAGTAGGCCTATCCAGGGCCAGGAACTGGACTCGGATCTAAACCATACTTGTCTTCAAGCAGGGAGGGTGGTTGGACCATAGGTTTTCTTTGCTATACAAATAAGTTCTACGTCTAAAACTCATCCTTCTGAGTCCAGCAGAGTCTGAGCTCCAGATTTTACTGCATCACAGGTATGAGCGATTTTAAATACTTGCATAAAATTTCCTAGTAATAAACTAAGGAAGAAGGCATGAATGGTGCCTGTGCAGGAGCTTCATGGTACTTCCCCTAGACATCACTCTGTGTTTAAATCTGATTTCTGGTGAATTTGTTGAAGCTGGCATTGGTGAATTTTTCTGTTCAGATTGGTGGGAAGTGACCAATTGCTGCTCTGTTTCTCCAGCTAATAATTTTTTTTAACACACTGATGCTTTCATAGGTCATCAGTTATAGTTTTCTTAGCTTGAGTAGCTGAGAAATTGGTCAGTGATTCATTTAATGACCAGTTTGTTGACAGATTTAAAACACTTGAATGAGTTTGTTAACTAACTAGTTGCTTAATATTGGCAATGTACGTTTATGCACTTCATAAAACAGTGTGGGAAAACAGAAAAGTTACAATATTGCAGCTAAAAGAAGATAAAGAGGAGCTCTGAGTTTTGAAGACGCTGACTGACCAATTAAATTTTTCTAGGAGAAATTGTGTAATATGATGTCAGTCATACCTAATAACACTTACCAGACACAAGTGTCAGAGGTGAGACTTGCCAACGCTTTTAAGATTTTTCTGTTTCTGGACAGAAACTCCAAGGATTAATAATAATGACTAATTGAGATAGTTTGAATTATGAAAGTCAAGAAATTGAGGCTACCAGGTGTCTCCTATGTGCTCATAGGATTTGTCCAGGTGCAATGGATTTGTCCAGTCTGCGATAGGAAAACTGGTAATGAGCCAGTGGCCAGCATGGGCAAAGCCTGTCTGTGTTTTCATGAGCATAGACTCAGGTTCTAAAGCTGTTACTATTGGTCATCCTCAGCTTTTCTTGAACTTCAGACAACAGGAGACAAAATAATACTTTTTCACAGTATTTTTGTTGCTTTAATGTATAAAGGATGTGCTATACTCCTTTCCATTTCTTCCCCATCTCCTTCCCAAGTTTGCCACTTTTGGTCTTTCTAATATCACACGGATTGCAAACATGCTTCCCTGATTTATCCTGCCCTGCATATTTGGCATATTTGCCCCATTCTGTAGACTTAGCCCAGCTCACTCATCCCTTACGAAAACATAAAACCTAGACAGAGAAACTGGAAAAGAGAAAAGGACTTCTGTTTGCTGCATTTTATCTTATATTTCTAGTGCAAAAGACTATATCTTTTCCTCTTTTCCCTTCTAGTCTTTCTACATAGCTTGTAGCATTTTCTGCACAGATTCCCATCAACTATTTTTGACTCACGTTTGGCTAACAGCTTCTTGTTGCCCCTTGAGAGCAAGATAGACAGCCAGTGGTATGTACACCATTATTATTTCTAAGGCAAATAAAAGTACGGGAAAGTGACTCTTGGCCACATTACATTTTAATTAAGACTTCAGAGTGATATAGAGGCAGTTTGGCACACATTTGACTATTTTAATTTTAAAAAAAATGTAGAGAAAGAGGAATGAGGTATTTTGGATGCTGACAAATCAGACTGTCAAGCAAGGGCAGTTACCATGGTCCATCCCCAGTAGCATCAGGATCATGCTCCCCTGAAGCACTCCCAGCAGGCTCCCTTTTGCCTGCCTGGGAAGTAAGGTTGGCAGCCTTTGCCCTGATTGTATTCCTTAGCCTCATGCATCTCTCTTAATCGCAGAAATGCAGAAACCAAAAACTGTAGTGACAGCCTTGCTGCAAAACTAACTATGTATTTGGAAACCTAGGTGGCTTCAGTCAGCTGATTTTGTAAGAGAGGTAGATTGTATCTGCTAATTTCATAGGCCTTAGTGCATTTACTAGGATTCAAAATGCACTTTAGCAAAAAGGAATGTCTTTTCACAGGTCAAACAACTAAGTTTCCTGGGTGCTTTCAATGTGTGTTACACAGCTGGAAACATTCTGTGCATGTTCGATGTTACTGTTTCATTGGTTTTTATATTATAAAGGGCATTTCTGAACACCTAGCTAGGCTCTTTGCTAATGTTCATCCCTAATCAGAGAAGGATTTGCATCACTGAGATTACAGGATGTCACTAGCTGGACATTTTCAGAAAAAGAGAAATGTACTGTAATGCTGCAGCCACTTGACTCATGCTCTTCTCGTTCCTTTTTCCTATGAAAACAACAACAGCTAAACTTTTGCAACTCATGTGGCAAGTTTAGGGTTAGTTATAGGGCTTATATTACAAACCCCTGCTATTGCAGCTTGTCTGCTGTGGACGTTGGCAGCTAATCCACCCGCTCTGAAGTGCAGGCAAGGGCTAGAGCCAGCCAAGTTCTGCTAGTCCCTTAATGACTTATTTCTGCCTCTGACATACGTTGGGAAAGGACAGATAAATTTTTCCCACAAGTCACTGTGAAAGAATGGGAAATAGAACTGTACTGCAATTCACTGCAACATTAAAATAAATAAATAAACAAATAATCATCAAAGCAAAGGAGAATGTGCAAAGCCCGCGGGGATCTGCTCAAGCCAGGCAGAGCCCTGGCTGCAATGGTGCTTCTGTGGGGTGCTGAGCTAAGTAAGATTTGCAGAATTGAGGCTAAAATCCACAGCATTCTTGTGTAGAAACCTCATGTGGATTTGGAACCTCATCCATGGCTGTACTTGTTTCAGAGCAAGCATTGCCTGCATGAGTTGCAGAAGATAAAGCTCTCTTTCCAGCAAACTCTCTCAATTCTAGATTATTTGAAAAGACAAGTTACATTGTATTTCAGCCACAGAAGTGCTTAAGAAAAAGGTTTATATCTCTCTGAAACCAATGCCACCAATATAAATTAGACCAATGCTTAGAACAATGAGATATAGTCCCTAACTGGGTATCATAAAAATATCTAAAATGAGAGTGACAATAAAAGCATAAAAACAAGTACCTTCCAGCTTTAAGAACCTCTTTGCTTAACTGGACTTGTAATTATCTTCTTTTGCCTTTTTTTTTATTTTCCTCCTTCCACACAATACAGGCTGTTAAATCACGGCTGTAATATTTTGGATACTTCAGTAGGAACAGAAATAAAATACAAAACTATACTTGAAAATATCCAGATGTTTGTATCTAAGTTTCCTTTAACAAAATGAAAAATGGATTCCTAAGAGAGACTTCTAACATTGAAAATCTCATCTGAAATTAAAAAGAATGCAGAGAGGGTGCTGGCAGACTTACATTGAAGTGCAGTTGGACACTTCATTTCTACTCGTTTCTTGGAAAGTGGTATATGGATTATAAATTTTGCACATTGCAGAAGCTTCCTAAGTTATTTGTGACTTGTGTATAATCCTAAAATAGGTGATGCCTCCATTCTACTGCAGTACTGGCAATGTTTTGAAATATGCCTCCTCCTTGGAGCTTAGCTTTCCTTCAGGCAAAATCCACAGCTGAAACGGCATTTCTGAAAGGACAATGTCTGGTCAGCAAAATCATCATTTGACCACTGGAGAAACACAGCATTACTGGCTGATGTAGGTAGTCCCCTGCAGTGCCTCCCTCTAGCCTAGTGTGGGCTTTGCCCATAAAATCCTTCACCACAATCTTTCAAGACTCCTACCTTTGAAATTTAGGTGGGACTCCATGAGGTCTTTGTCTCAGTGCAGGCTTGCAATGTATCCCAAACTTGTATTAAGTGTACATTTGATAAAAACAGTCCAAGATAAACTAATTAAAGGAACAAGTGGGTCATCGGGGCACTTCAACGCTGTTGACAGGAGAGGGTCCCCTTCCACTCCCCGTTGGGGAAGACATCTGACCAGAACTGGACTCCAAAAGTAGAGCTGTGTATTAATCTAGGAGGAATGAGATGCCTCCCAGTGGGACACGAGTGGGTTCAAATGCCTGTTCAGAACAGAAACAGACGGCAGTCTCCAGTATCAGGAATAAAGGTGTTTTGTACAGAAATGGCTGTGCAGGCACAGGAGGTAAGCAAATCTTACAATACAGTCAGATACGTGTCAGACAATACAATTGTAATGCTAAAAGGAGTATCTGTGCAATTTAGAAAAACACTTCAGAGAATGGAAATTCTCTCTGACTGCTCCTGGGAGTGAGAGAAGAAACATCACCTGGGCGTCTAGCACAAGGATCAGAGCCTTGATGGCCACAGGCTTTCATGTGCCAGCACACTTGAGAGACGCACAGTCAGCAAATGAAACAGGGAAAAAAGCTGTCAGCCAGTGAGTTATCTTTGCATGAAATGTCAGTGCTGTGCGTCTTGTATGGGGGTGCCTCCTCATTAGTTGTCACTTTCAAGTCAATGCTAGTTTAAGATCTGGCTTGAAAAAATCCACAGCGCTCTACAGAAATGGAAACATTTCTCTTAAAGAGATAACAAATGTGAGACTGATGAAGTAAAGGATTGAAAACCAAACATAAATCTGTCTCATTTAGTGAAATGAAGAGTAGAGAAACAAGGTACTTGAGAGAAAGTAAGCTAGATTTTTTTAAACACTTCTTATTTTTATTTCTAGGGTGCTTCAGCTAACTGTCTGAAGATATTTTCTCAGCTGTGAAAAATTCATAAGAAGAGAACAAAATCTGAAAAGCACATTCCTTCAGTAATACTAGACCATAAAAAAACCCAGCAGTACATCCAAACTGTAATGTGAGTACTAAGATTTTTCCAGCCACACCTAAAGTATCTAAGATAATCTTTGATGTCCTAAAATAATTCTGCTTAAATGTTGCTCGATACTTTTTTAGGCTGTGGCAGCTCTCATTTGATCCTCCCATCTAGATTCCTTTCTCTGTTCTGGAATTAAAATGTTTTCTTCCTTTTCCTTTGCATATTTCCACTGTAATTAGTGAACTTCACAAATAGTTAATATAGAGTCCAGACTCTAAAGAAACATTAAAGATGAGTTTTTTAAAAGCTACTTAGATACCTAAAGATGCAAATAAGCACTAACTACTTTTAAAATTATGGATATCTGATCTGGGCCAAATTTTGTTCCTAGATACTTTGAAAAAGAGTATTCTCTTAGTTTGTTATTTAAATATCTTTAAAGGACCTAACCCAAGTGGCCAGTTCTAGTCTAGCATTATGAACCAATGTTTAAAATCATGGAAGCAGCCTCCAGTCCTGTCTTAGTCCAGCTCTCCAGCAGAACCTGAGCACATACTTAAGCATGTAAATAGTCCCAGTAGAATCAAAGAAACAGCATCCAACTGAAAACCAGACAGATATTAAAGGAAAAAAGTGTGATAGTCTGTAGAGAGTCTGTATGTATAATGTGTATGCAAGCAAGAGGCTAAATTAAGACTGTTGAGAGGCTTTCAATCTGCATTTTGAGCATATGCCTTTTTAACTTCAGGCCCCCGTATAGAAATGTGTTGGTGCTCTAGAAGGCACTTTGCCTGCTCCTCTACGCCAGTGGAAACTAGGACTGAAGCAATGATGATTATTTGAAAATGGAACTACATATATTTTTGAAACACATCTGTTTTAAAGAAATATTCAATTAAAGCATTTTTTATATGGCACTACGTTATTACTACTGGTTTGACCATCACAGATGCTAATATGTGTTACATCCCTTTGTCAGTGTGATTGTATTAAACCCACATACTGCTTACTCAAAAAGTTTTCAACAGTCTTTGCAATGCCAAGGATGCTATTTCAGGAATTCGTACACTTTTGTCTAGGATCTGAAATCATTCAGACACCATGTTGAAACCTGGAAAATCACATACCTGCACCTTCATTTTCATATAGCAATGTGAGTATGTCTTACCTACAGTTCTTATTTTTCTGAAAACAGTTCCCTGTCCCAACATGTGGTATATTTAATCACTGACTAGATCTTCATGCAAGTGATAATATTTTTTATGATGCTCATCCAAAATGCCATTGGTCACAAGCCAGAGAGGGATATGCTGAAAGGACTTGTGACAGAAAGCATGCCTTTTCAACACTCTGTGTTTAAATCTAACTTTCAGTTCGGTAAAGCTGACAGTAGTGCTCCAAGACTGCCTGAAAAAAAAATCATAAATTTTGCCTTATGTCTTTTCTGCTACGTTGTTTTTGTTTCTCTTCCTCTGAGATATACCTTTCTCATTCCCTGTGAGAAACTATACCAGTTTATTATATGGCTAAAGTAAGTTTATATGTTCATTCATTTCATCTTGTCTGAATATATAGAATGGCTTCCTAGTTAAGTTACAATATAGCTGTCACTCAGTGAAACCTTAAGAATTTTATTAAGTTGTGCAAGTGCTGACCTTACCAAAAGGTCACTGAGTGAAACCTCATAAATTTGTGTAAATTGTAGAAACATTGAGTTTGACAAAATACAAGCAGCCGTGTATGTCCTCTTCCTCCTGCTTGAGCCTGGTATGGGGAGAAATCCTTTCCAAAGAGCTGGGTTTCATATGCTGTAGCTCATTTTCAGGTGGATCCATATTTTGACCAATCTCTGTGATGGCAGTGCAAGATGGCATACCTTCACTATTTTTTTGGTTGCTGTAGAGATCTGTGACACATAATTCAGTATGGGCTAGCAGCACCATTACATAACCTAATAGCAGTACACAGACTGATACCCCTTAACTCTTATGGCTCCTTTTCTATATATCTATCCATGCCACAGTCACATCCCTGTGCCAAAGTGTGGGTGCACCATGTGGTCTGAAGTGAGAAGATCATGGGCCTGACAGGCTGCTACATTGCCTATATCCTGCTATCTGAAACTTAATCTTCTGTCAGAAGGTAGTTTTTATACTTAGGTGTAGCCTAAGTACAAGGCAAGGAATACTAAAATTCTGTGAGAACTGGCATTTGTCCGGTTGCAGGCAGATGCATCAAGAGTAAAAGAGGTCAATGCTAACTAATGGCTTAAGAAACTCCTGATGGAAAGAATTGTAGATATGATCCTATAGGAAGCAGAAGCCTCCTGGAAGTGAATGTACAATTCCACTCTTAATCCATTTTGATTTCGAGTACTTAATTGTGAAGTTTTATGTCTTCTACCATGTCTGCAAAGGTCAATTCACATAGCCTGAGTTTACAACCCCCTTGAATGTCAATAAGGGCAGATCTTCACATGCTTTAAATTCTTATCATTGTATCTCCACAGAGAGATGAATGTGGTGTTCATTTGAGGTTCACAACTCATTCTTTTCCCAGTAGAAGTGGAAATGCTTTTAGAGAATGCAAGTATCTGGTACTCAAAAAAAAAAAAAAATGCCTGACAAATATAGGAGCTATATTTAAAGCCTGTAAGTCAGACGGGTGGATGGCACAGAACTATCCCAGGTTTCTGAATTGGGGGACCAATCAGATCAGGCAGGAGGCTGACAAAGAATTTTTAATCTCTGAGGAGATGGAATGGCAGACAGGAAGAAGAGTGCAGGATGAATGATTGAAAGCAAACCAGTACCTGCATTACTGCTTTTGGAAGATGTAATCTCACAAATATGTGCCTTGCCTGAGGAGTCAGCATTCTAGTAAGACACTGGCTCAGCCCACTTGGGAGGCAGAGCAGCAGTTAAACCTCCTGCAGGCTGGAGAGTGAGGGCTGTTTTCCACACACTGCAAGATTTCTTCCTAATTGTTGCAGACCAATATGCTGGTGAACAGTAGCGGAGCTCCCTGCAAAGAACACTGTTCAAAATTATCACTTTTGGGAGGCTACACTAGTGCAAGCAACTGGGTTCTCCCCACTGTGAGATGAAGTGAGAGGATGAAGAAATCCAAAGGAAGTTTTAAGTTCATAAAGCTCCCTAATCCCCATTCTAAATAATCCCTTAGGAAGCTTACATTAATGTAAATTTCATATAATCTCATTGTCCAGGATGCTATCTGCCATTCCAGTATTAGTCCTCAACAGATCATTGCTGAGAATGCAGGCATTTCACAGGGAATTCATGTTGGAGTTGCACATGTGCATTATGGCTGGGTATAGATAATGGTGTGGATATCATTAGGGAATGATTGAGTTATTTTTAAAGGTATTTAACCATGAAATTGCAAAATGATTACTAACCATCCAAGCGTTAAGTTTGCCAAATGCTTTCTTGTTAGCTGTAGTGAGCAAGTTGCTGGCAACAAATTAGATTTTGACAAATCTTTTAAGATATTGTATGATTTAGGGCACCTAACTCTACATGGGATGAGTGAAGACCAGGTGAGAATGGGACACAAAAAACTACTAGTTTTATTACATATTTACTTCAGCTTTGCCTTTTGTAGTTTGGGTTTCTGCTGCCAACTTCTACATGCTACAAGAGTATGAAGCACAATATTGCCAACTAGGCAGGAAATTATCAAATCTTAAGTCTCTTTTGGTTCATAAGAGAATTTCTGTTGCTTTTTGAAAAAATTATGTTAGTAATGGGACATATAGGGAAAGCCCTTCTGATGAGGCATTGGATGGTTCTTCGTAGTCATTCAACAAACAGAGCCAAGAGCCTGTAGCTCTGTCTGCCTGTACTTGCATTTCTATCTTGCTGTTGCATGTCTATGGTATATGACACATCTGCTCCTACTTCTCTGCAAACGCTCAACATATAATGCACTGAAGTCTGGTCACCCTCAGCTCTCACAGGGAACTGTCTCTACTAGAATTTGAATTGTTATGTTTGTCTGTGCCATATGTTGAATGTATGTGTAATGCTGATAGTAATTTTTTTCTCAGAGCAGTAAAATATATATCCGTCCAGCTGGCTTTTCAAAAATAGTTCAAAAGTTGTTGGGAACAGCATGTAAAAAGTATTTCTAATTCATATCCCAAATCTGTACTACAAAGTGTGTCTCAGTTAATTTCTGAAAAGCCATGCCAATTTTTAAGCTCATCTGACTCCTACTGCAACTTCTAGACTCAACATTTCTTACATAGAAATGCTGTTTCAGCCTTGCCTTGTCTCTAGGCAAATGTCTGTTTGCTTACTGAACATTGGTGAGCCCTGAGCAGTGCAGTGACAGTTTACATAGATCATGTCTCATTTTGCTCTAGGAAAAAAAAAAAACAAACAAAAAACTTGTGTCAATTAATGTTGAAGTGGAGCTGAATTATGGGTGGGCATTTCTTGCCATCTGAAATTCAGAGAACCTGTGGTGTTACCTCTTGTAACAATTTCTGAGGCTAATTTGTGTATGGATATGGATTTACAAAGGACTCTGGATATTGATTTTGAATAATAAGTTCTGCTTAACCTGACTTACAAGTTCTCCCAGAGTTCCTGCAGGGGAATTTCAATAGACTTTGCTTTTTAACTTCTCCTTTTTTGTGATCTACCTGCCTTTCTCCATGATCTCAGGCCATATGGGCTGGCTACAAAGCCAAACAGGGCACAAACATCTCAAGTCTCACAAACAACTATTAAAATAGAAAAGCGTGGAAATAAACAACAGAAAATGTAAGTTCAAATAAAAAACCTTGATAGAAATTAGCTAATATCTGAGCTGGCTTTCAGTCTGACTTATTTTATGCGACACTGTAACACAGTTAGCTATGTAAACAAGCAGCCCCAAACTCCATCTTTGTGCAGGTTTTGTTTGTGGGTTTGTTTTTTTACAAGCTTAAAATTGAATAAAATTCATGCTGGTGATCAGGAGTGTAAAAGTAAGGTTTAAACGAAGTAAAAACTTGAAATGACCAAGAATAAAGAATAGGAGAAAAAATAAAATGCAAAGAGGTAAAATTAGGGAAAAACCCCATACTTTTAATCATTACATAATCTTTGATGTAAGGGTAACATGAAGACATGCCAAATCAAATGGAAAGTAAAAAACTGGGGTGTCTCCAGAAAGAGTTAAATATTTGTTTCTGGAGAAGAGAACTGGACACCAAATCATGGAAAGGAGGAAAAGGGATTTTGAAATGTAGTTTAAATATTAGTTGGGGCCAGTAAAAGAGAAAGGAAGAAAGATCTAAAGAGCTAAGGGTAAGGGTATGATATTTAGAAATGTAAATGTAAAAGTGAACTGTGGCAAGGATGTTGTATGGGCTGATAGGGGTAAGAGATGAAGGAGAAAAAGGAAAGTTTTAAACAAAGACACTAAATGTCAAATTGAGAATCTCAAACAAACAAACAGGTCAGAAGTGACCACTGACAGAAAGAAAAAATGGAGACATCTGAAAGGAGAGAAAGATGCGTGTTTTGTTACTAGTTCTCTCAGACATCCTGGGAGACTGCAAGAAAAAGCACTGCTCATCCTCCTCTACAAAAGGAAGAGACAAAAAAAAAAGTAAGGACATACTCAATGTTCTTAGCTAAATGAAGCAAGGATTCGGGAAGGCCACTAAATACAGCAATGGAGAAATTAGGGCCTGAGATCACGAGGATGTGTACCAAGAGGGTGATACTGGCTGTCACATGAGACGATTCAAAAATACCACCTGCAAAGATAATATTAGAAATAGGGAGAGTAAGGAGGAAAGCAGCTTGCCAGAAGGTTGGGCCAACAATCCTAACATTAACACTAGAATTAGCAGGATATAAATGAATATCAAATGATAGAAGGCAATGGATAAAAAAGGGCGGAAGGGGAAAAAAATAGAATTCTGAATAGCAAAATATCATCTTGCATCATTTATACAGGTTAGAAGTATGAGGCACCAGTGTTGCCAGAAGCAGTGCTTTCAGTAGGTTGTCTCCTATGGACGATACAGTGGCAGCCCTACACTACATCTCTCAAGAGAAGTGGATGACTTCAGACGAGAAATCCAGCAACTAGTTAACACACATTGAAGTGATTCTTGATTAGCGAGTGTTTTGTAAGAACAGCTCCAGAGAGTAGAGCTCTTTGAGCTTCGCTACTGAGCAGAGGCCAGGAGAGCTGAGACCACTTGCCACCCTCCTCAGCAATCCCAGGTCTCACCATTTTCAAAGGACAGATTATGAGTTATTTCATTTGGCATGTGGGGTGAGGTTGCTCCATCCCATCAGACCACAACTTTCTCAGACAAGTGAGTCACTACCCCGGTGATTATAACTAAGCCTTACACAGGCACACAAAGCAACACAAGTGCAGAAGCGGAGGATGCAAACCAGCTCTGGAGCTCACCCCCACAATGATACAGCCAATGGATGACCTGTGTGCAGGCTGACAATTCACATGGATTGTAGCTACGTGTCTGGTGAAGTGTAAAAACTTGTTAAATAATTTCCTTTTACCATTAGAGGTGGGCAACCTTCCTTTCAGTAACAGTTTAAAAAGAAGATGTAGTTTTATACATCTGAAAGGTATTCAGAACAGCAAACACAAAAAATAAAATCACAGTGTAATATTTATTAAAATTTGCAAATAAAGATGTATTTTTGAAGAATATACTTAATTTTACATATTATTTGTCTCAAGAATGAATCTGAGGATGCTTTTGATTATATCAAACATACCTTCCAAATATTTTTTCTATTTTGGCCTTGTCTAGAAGTCAGCTATGTTTTTAAAACTTCCTATGTTCAGTTCATACTTCTAGAATTCACTTTGGGTTACTGAAAGCAGCCTCACTGACTTGACGCTGAAGAGCATAATCACAGTCTAACCATGGCATAAGCAAAAAAGCTACAGAAAAAAGCATGCAGTTGTCCACACTAATACCTGAATTATTATAGCAAATGACAGCCTTAGTAACCTGCCTTTTGTAGAAAAGGTTCTTCTTTTAAAATATGGTGTAGTCTAGAGCAATATTCTTCCTCTCCCTCCAAACGAAACCACTACAGACACAAAAAGCCAGTGTCCTGGTGGTTTACCCAGACAATGCAAAGAAATCTCTAGCTCAAACTGTGTACACAGGTTAAATTGATTAACATTTACATAGCTAAATTGATTAACATTTACATAGCACACCACTTCCTTTTTTGCCGTTAGCATTTCAGATCTCTGAGTCCGCATTTCCCTGTGACAGACACCCAAAACAGCAACAAGCTTCAGAATGGTTTTCACATTCTCTGACTATCAATGCGACCAAAATCCAAGTGAAGAGAAATATTTGGACTCCTAAATAATTTTGAAAGCTATATAAAGTGTGTGACCTACAAAATCAGTTTCAGTGAGTGCATTTTAACTTAGTTTCTCAGAATGAACTAGGAGGCTAGGAAAAAGTCGTATATTCTCTAAAGATACAGGATTTTGATGGGTTGTATGTTTTTTAAAGCAAGTTCCACAACTCACCTTCAAAGTCCAGGTCAAACAGTAAATCCTTCCTGTTGTTTACATGTCATGAGTATGACAGCACTCAGTAATTTACTTCCTTCATTGCCAGCTAAAACCATTATTTCCCATCTCCTGATTTCCTAAGATGCTTCTTGTGAAGATTACACTTCCTGTAGGTTGAACTCTTGGGCAACCAAGATTTGCTGCTTATATACACAAGTCTTTCTCATTCAGATCCAACATTTTCACACTCTTCACTCTCTCAGAAGGAAACAGAGGGTCTCTTTATCTGGGACTTGGGCCAATAAGGGCCACAGGGAGTCACATCGTAATAAATATACATATTTACTATATGGATAATAGAAACTTTTTCCTAAACTTGCTTTTAGCTGGAGAAGCTGTTGCAAAGAAACATATTTTAAATCAAAGGATTACTATAGGAAAATTATCTGCAGGTCTCAAATAAGCTTAGACAAAATAGAAAGTACATTTCACAAGTTTGTTCTGAAGTATTTAAGCAAGCAAAATGTCACACAGCTTTCTAATTTAAAAGACTTTGAATTTGTATTTGAAAAGAATAAAATAATAAATAGTTAAAAGAGCTAATTCAGAGGGATCTTTCACGGAATCTATAAATCTCCATGGAGGACTTTACTTATTGGGATTTCAACAGAAATTTCCTATTTAATCAGAATATCCTTTGGAAGGAATTCACATCAGATATTTCACAAAAAAACCCCAGAAGTTTGCGTGGGTTTTTTGGTAGGGGTTCTAGTAAAACATTCATACAGTTTAGCCATATGCATTTTCTCACCAAACCACCCTGGTATTTTCACAGTCTTCCAACAATTTTCTCAAATGCTTTCACAAACTGATAAAATGTCCTACACCAGAAAAAAGAGTAAACAAAGCTTTAGCCAAACTATTTATTGAAAAGTGAAGAATCAAATAAGCATGAGATTTTTTTCCATGGTTTAATTATAGGCACCATAATATGATCGTTATTACACAGCCTTCCTAAAGGGCTTCCATAAAATATTTTATTCTTCCTCTAAATTAGAACAATTATATCTAACTTCTGAAAAAAATTTTAACTGATAGATACAGAAAAGATTTAAAACAGGTTTTGAAAAAAGCCACAAGCAGGGCATTTCATATAGACTCTGGTTTTTGGCTCTGCTATGATTACATTGCCTGAAACACATACTCAAAGACATGTAAATGTACAATAATTTACTCAACTTCATACTGCACTCGTGCAAACAGCACTCTTGTTAATGGGACTTAAAATGACAAACCACATTAGTGCATTGAATCCTACAGCAAAGTCTTCAAGTATTGTAAATAAAACAAGAGTTCAGTGAGGGTTTTAGTGCAGATGCTGCAAAAACTGATTCTTTTTTCTGTATTTTCTGTAGAAATACATGGAGTTGCAGAGGAAGACCTACATCAAATCCATGTACCAAAAAGGCTGAAAGGGAGAGAATGACCTTCCTTTTTGACCTCTTCACAGCCCAAGTAAAGCTTTGTTTGTCTTTTGACTCTTGGATAAATGATTATGCCATTCGTGTGTATCCACATGTGAACAGTTTTAAGAAAACAAAACAAAACAACACATCCAAAGCTGTGGTAACTTTCTGCTGTTCATCACTTGCTGCAAGAATAAATGATGGCCAGAATTCTTGACTAAGGACAAAAATGTTTATTTTAAAAAACCCTTACTTCTCAGAATTTAGGCATGTATTTTCCGTGTTATCCAATTTCTTGTTTATGTATCAAAAGCACCGAGCTGATAAATATTTATTACTGCACCGTGAAAAAACCAAAGACACCAGTGGAATTATTAATGCGTAGAAGTGCTAATCTCTTCCTCAAGAAAGAATTCCAAGTGGTCATGAGTTTATCCTGAGTGCATCGAACTTCTTTTTCCTCCACTATACTTACTACAGTTATCAGTTTCAGGATTTGGCTCACTCCAAATTTGTGTTATTTGTTCCTAATTTTGTGTAAAATTTCGGTTTCAGCCCTTTTCCATAATTTCAAATTTCTTTTGTTACGTACATCTAGTCACCTGAGCAAAACACACCAGAGAACATTTCAGCAATCCTTGTTATTAAACTGCCTTTGTTTACTTACATAATCTCATTTTTTTCTAATTACGTGCTTTCCCACTTTGCTAAAATATTTATTTACTTGCTACATGTTGAATAAAATTCTCCAAGTCAACTAGGGAATCATAAAGACAATCATCCGTGTCTTGACTTCTGAGAAACTTCCGAAGGGTATCTAAAGCACTCAAAGCCTCATTTTTTGATGGCAAAATCTGTTCAGCTCCCTGAAATTGATCACCTTCATTCTCATCCTCATCTTCATCTTCATCAACGAAAAATGTCCCAGCTTTATCTGACACACTTTCTTTGGCACACATCATTCCATTATTTATGTGCACTTCATAAGTTAGCAAGTCATCATCTAGAGCTGCATATTCCTCCAAAGATAAGCCTTCTGGAAACTCCACTCCAGCTGCTTGTGCGTGAGCAATCAAATCAAGATCACTTTCAATCTCTTTGTTGTTACCATTTGTCTCAGTTTCTAATTTGAATTCTTCTCCATTATAACTTTTTACAATAGTCTGTGGTGTTACTTCCCTCCAGCACAGGTACAACATCTCAATTGCATCAAGAAGGGTCAGCATAAACTCCTTATTACCTTCTACACAATCAACAAATCTCTTGATAAGACAGTGCCTGTATTTAACCTTCAGACTTCTGATAACCCCTTGTTTCACAGGTATACATGAAGAGGAGTCTGAAGGAAAGAAAACTAATTTGACAGACTTCAGGTTCTTTACCTCTGTGTGAGCTGGGAGAGAATCAGCAAGAATAACCACTCGGCGCTGCTGTGCTTGAAATCTGCCATCGAGTTTATGCATCCACTGTTCAAACACTTCTGGAGTCATCCATGCCCTGTCATTTGCTTCATAATCCACAGGAAGCGACTTCACATCTTTGAAAGACCGTGGACTTTTGTTTTTTCCTATAACAAGCAGTGGAAGTTTCTCGGAGCCATCCATATTTGTCCCCACCACTACAGTTATTCTCTCTTTGCTTAATTTACCTACAGAACAAGTTTCCCCTTTAAATGCAAATGTGTTATGTGGTAACATCTGATACAACAATCCAGTCTCCTGTATATGAAACACATTTTTTGGCTGATAATCATTTAAATAATAAGGAAGCACATTCTGGTACCAAAGGGTTGGAGCATCCGCTGTAGTAGTTGCAGCTGCTTCTACAGGCTGAGCTCTGAAAACTAAACCATATCTCGACTTGAAACGATCGAGCCAGCCATTGCTGCACCTAAAATCACTGTGTCCGAGCTTCTGGGCAAAATCATTCGCCTTGAGGCGCAGCATGGGACCGTTCACCGGCACCTTCAGGCACTGCGCGATCCTGTACCACTTCATCAGTGCCTCCTCCAGGTCGGCATAAAAAGCCGTCCTCAGCCTTTTCCTTTTGGGATCAAACCGCAAAGTTTCAAAGGCTTCCAAAACTTTTTCCTTATTCTTCATAATCGAAGACAGGGAGTTCTTCTTTATGCCATACTTGGCTGCAATGTCCGCCTTTTTCTTGCCACTCTCCACGGCGCTTATGATGTCGATTTTCTCCTCGATAGATATGCTTTTTTTCCTCCTCACTATGTGTTCGGGCAGCGCCTCTGCCATGGCACCGAGGTCCGCTCATCCACATCCACACGCGGGCACGCGCCCTCCTGCTCTGCCGGCTGGCTTTCCCGGACGGCGCTCCGATCCCAGGGGCACGGCACTTGGCGAGCCTGGAGCCGCCTCCCCGGCTGCGCTGCCCCCGGTTGCCATGGCCGCGACCATAGACTCGGCAGCCCAGAGCGGCCACCGCCCTCCTCCCCTTTCCGGCACGGCGCTTCCGGCTCCTGCTGCCACCGGAGAAGGAAGAAAATAAAGCCGGAGAGGGGCCGCCGGCGCCGCCCTGCCCGGCTGCTTCTTGCCCCCTCTCCCTGTCTCCGTCCCGCCCTGCCGTCCCCCGCAGCACGACGCCCCCGGGGCCGCCGCGGCGCCGCCGCAGGTGAGGGCCGGGCCGGGGCAGCCGCTGGGCCCCGCGTTCGGGGCGGGCGGGGAGGGCCGGGCCGCGCCTCCCGCTCCGGCCCGTCCGACGTGTCATCCCGCGGGGCTCCCCGGGAGGGGGGCGGGCGGGCGGGGGTCTGCCCATCTCGTACGGCCCCGCTCCGGGGGGCACTGGGCGCCCGGACAGGGAGGGCAGAGCCTGAGCTTGGTTCGCGAGAGAGAGAGGGAAGCTGTGTGAATTTCGTGCCCCCGAGACTTACTCCACACCCTGGCAATTACTGTTTTAAGTGTGCCGATTTGTCTTTTGCTTGCTGCTCTTCAAGCATGGGAACGCTGTGGTGCTGTGTGACAAGCACGTGTTGTGTGTGGTGTTTGTTTACAAACTAGACGCAGTTCTTCCAGTGTTTCTTATAGTAAATCTCTAATATGTCATTTTTAACTGGCACCACCTCATAGCCTTTCATGTCGTACGAAGGGCTCTAAGGGGGATCATCCTGAACGTCCAGTTCAGAATGTAGTTTCAGTGTCTAATGTGTGCTTTCTTATGCTTGGTGGCACCAGTAGCAAGGAGTTATCGCTTTGCAGTCGGTGGCTGTAAGTGTTGACTCTCTAGAAAAGATAACAGAAGGGTTCTTTTGCAGGGCTGGAAGAGGACGTTACTTGATCTGTGCAGCTCCAAAAATGTCTGAATCATATGTATGTTTATGTGTATATGTGTGTACACACACACAGTTAAAATGTAAAGATTAAGTGACACAGAAGAACAGATTGGAAGCATTAGGAAGCTGAGGCAGTATGTTGATTCACTGTTTCTTTCTGTTTTGGTAGAAGTTGAAATCATAAATGGGAGCCCGTGGCTCACCTAATCTGGAGACGAGCAGAGCATTAAGGCATTCAGGGGCAGGTTGACCCATCATGGGGTTGTGGAAGTTAGTAGCAGCCTTGTTGTCTGGTCTTTATCTCCATCATGTCTTCTAACTCTCAGTCATAATTAGATCTTGTAAGTGGAGCAGCCAGGGAATTCAAGAGCATTAAGAAGAAACTATGGTGTGATTGCAGCAGAAACTGTTTAATGCAGTTCTTTACAGTCTTTTTAAAAAAGCAGTTGATCTTTATCTTGACAAGAATTAGTGAAAGTATTCTTAGTTAGAAATCAAAATTAAGAAAATATGTGTAAAATCATTATTTTTCCACTGGTGGATTTTCTTCAGTGTTACAAAAACTTGTATTGCTTATCTATGCCTTGGAGTAATAAGACAGCAATAAAAGTGTGTAGTAAATTAATTTGGACAGAAGCTATCTTGCTTTTGCCTTATTGGCAATTAATTAAAAAAAACAAGCAAAGGAGCCAGTGCATCCTGCTTAGAAAAGGAGATTTGGTTCTTGAGAATCCCATGGTTCTCATTTCTGAAACCAGAAGTCATTTACCTAAGTGATGTAACTATGTGAAGAATAAACTCCTTATTCAAAACTAATTTATTGTTGATGACATTTAATTCATATTTGCATGAATAAGCAAATATGAATTTGCCTTTTTAATTAAAGGTTCATAAGTGTGCTTTTCTAACCACTAATTATAATTGATTAAATGTCTCTGAAGTCTTTATCCTAGAGTAAGCTTATTATGTTGTTTATAAGTTTTTGATTTTTACTTTGCCAGATGAAGAAGTGATATATAAATCCCCAGGAGTTAGAAATTGTGTGGTTTTATTTACAGTGAGCAAAACTTAAAATGACTGAACCTGTAATCTAATATGCATTAAGGTAGCTTCACCATGGGGGGCTTGATTTTAGTCTATGTCCTCTCTTCTACTCTGGTGCAGTATTTGTGTGGATTTGCAGAACTGGTCTAGTGGGGGGGAAATGAAGATTCAGAAGGGCGGGAGTGATACAGACAGGGTTTCAGGCTTAAATTCATGTCAGGATATGGATCAAGCATATTTTTCCCAAGTAGAACATCTCTGAGTTGTTGTAATTGCAACTAATAGTAGTAAATGTTCTAGTACACCAGTCAGTCACCTAACAGGTTCCAAAGTTGGGGCTGCTTTAGTGGGAAAATCCCCCAACAACTAGATAATGCAGAATTCAAGCTGTCCTGAGGGTCAGCAACCTCTGATAAAGAACAGCACTTTGGCACCTGCAAGAACTATGGAGATGCAAAAGTCTGTAGGCATTTCTGTAATGGAACCTTAAATATAAATGATAAATGTATGTAGATGCCATCATTGCTGCAATTTCACATAAATGTCTTCACTTCTGAATCTTGGTGAAGATGTAGAAAGTTTTCATCCTTGCATACAGCATTCAATGTTTATTTCCCTATTTTTTTGCTGTGCAAACAGTCATCAGAAAATTCTGTAGTTAAATTAGAATGTGCAATTGAACTTTTTATGAAAGCCACCTTTAATCTACATTTTTTCCTCTTCTCATATTTTAAAGGTGGTCAGTGTGGATCATAGAGAGCTGGATCATAGAGCTGGCAAGTGTTGGCACTACTTGCAGGAAAAGAATATTGTACAACAAAATTGGTGAATTGACACAAATAGTGAATTAATTTGGATTTTAAAAAATGAATTGTCTTTGTGCAGTGTCTTCTCCATGGGTTTGTGAGATGGTTCATGCCTCTAGATTAGGTTATTAAAAGTTCTTAAGTCTATCAAAATTATTTTTACTGCTTATAGCACTTAATAGTTGTAAACAGCATTACTGTAGTATGTAAGTTTGTATATGATATAAAAATATAACTCTAGGAACACAAATGTGGTAAAACTGAGGAACAGATTGCCTTAACAAAGACTGCACTACAACATGAATTTAGCTTCTTGTTTAACCAACAGAGCGTGGAAATCTCACGTATTCTTCTAATCCATAATGGACTTTTTTTAGCTACTCAGAAATAAGCTGTTAAGCGCAGAGGTTGTTTTCAACCACAAGCATAGTTTGGACAGGACTGTGGGAAAAGAGCACCTCTGCCATATGGTCTTTCATATTCAAAAGAAATTTGAAAAATTAAGAAAGATATGTGAAGGAATTTTGTATTGATAGTAGAAAAATCCAACTTCATTCAGTGATATCTCTGAATGAATTTTTTTTCTGGAGAAAGTGTCTTATTTTACGTTTGAGTTTTCAAAGTAAAGGTTAGTCAATGTAATATGATCTGGATGATTTAGGTGATTCAGTTTCTCAGGCTTTGGTCATGCGAGCTGCTTACCTTATTAATTATTTGCTTTAATTAGAATTTTTTATAGCTTAGGCATTTGAAATACAATATAAATACAAATAGTGATCTCTTTATAATTTTTCTTAATATGGTATTTGTCTGAACATGTATAAAATGGTGCAATACTTAATGAACTGAAGTCATGCGTGATTATACTCAATACTGACAGACTTTAATTTTTAATGATTGGTTGTCTGCTCCTCTCAAACAGCTAGGTGAATTGTGGTGTCACCTGTAGGTACCAGCTATTTGAAATTGAATTTAGATACTTTTCTTATTTAAGCTATATTAGGTATGTAATTCATCTTTCATAATCACTACACTCACTCAGCTGATTTCTTGTGCATGTGCTCAGTGTCATTGCCTTTCTTTGCCTCTGTAGCTGAGATCTTTTTGAGACTAAAATGAAAGGGATTCTGTTTCTAGTAGGCTTAACAGACTGAGCAGCTTAGTAGGTTTCAGTGGCTTAGCATCAATATAAACTTGCAATATTTGGATAAGTTTCATGTAAACAAAGTAATGATCTTTGCAATGGTAGTCAGTGTATTGTTGCAGGTGACAGTATACATCAGCTGAAGAACCTTGTTTGACTTCCTAGGTTTTATGTTGCAAGCTTAGTCGTCTGTGGGGGAAGGTTGCTTTGGCAGTGGAAATTTATAGTAGATTGTATTCCTAGTCTCTGTTAGATTTGTGGAGAGCTGAAGGCATCAAAGGGAGGAGGTTTCACTTTGGTTTAGCGGAACTTGTAAAAGAAGTGTTTTCTGAAAGCCTTCCTCAGTTTCTGTGAGGTTCAGCGCCCAGCTCCTTTCACATCAATTAATGCATGCCAAACCTATTTGGTTTTCAGGTATGTCAGAACACAGCAGCGAATCCACAACACTTGATGAGTCTCACCCTGCTGCAGAAGAGGTCCAGTCTGGCTCTGAGGTGATTGGGTGATAGTTATATTAGTGTAAAATCAACCAATCCTAACAACAGTTTCAGACTACCAAAAATTCTACATAGCACAGTGGTATTAGTATGGGGCTACGAGCTCACGCACAGCATCTTGAGTGGGTGGGTTGGTTTTGAGGCACTATTAAGAACATTCTGATTAATTCATAGTGAAGGATTGCTTCAACCAGTAGTCTGTTGCTGTGCTGTAGTATTTGTTTTGTAAGTTGAATAGATTTAGGCATGGATTCTGAAATGTGTAAGTACTGCAGGGAAAAGGATTGGTATTTGAAAGGCAACAATCTGTGTAATCTCACTACAACAAGGTATTCTATCTACTGCTGAAGTAGTGAATCTTTTTTTTTTCTTGGGAGCAGAGACAGCTTGTTCCTTCTTTATGGAGAAGTCTGTGACATTTTGAAATTATGAACAAATTCCTAAGGTTCCTAATATTATTTAGCTGATCAGAATGTGTTTGGGAGGCTGTTTCAGAAAAATAAACATTTTTGTGACTGTTCTAGAGTAAAAATGAAAAAACTAATGCTGATTTTATCACTATTAGAGTTTCAATGCCAGTTAATTGTTTTTAAACTTTTAGAAAAACAGTATAGTGATTCCACAGCTATTTAGCATATCTCCAAATCTGATATTTGTAAACAGATATTTGCAAAGAAAATACGGATTGTTACTGAAGGATGATTCTATTTTTTTCTAAATAAAAAGTCCATCTGAAGCGTCATGTTTTTCTGTAATGCTTGTGTCATTCATGCTTAATACATCAATACAAATTTAGGAACTTATTAAGATTTACTTCAGGCTGTTTCTACATATGATAATTTTTCTTCTGAGGATTCAATTTCTTTGTATGCTTAGTTTAAGCCAGCTGTGGGTTACACTTGCCAAAGGGGCACTTGATTCAGCAATCATACTCACTGTTTCAACAGAAGTACTGTTGTGGTTTGATGCTTTAGTTTTCTCTCAGATCAATAAGCTCACCATGATTGTGTGAGGTTACAGGAACACACATGCAGAGGTAAAGAGAAATGACTGCTTGTTTTTGGTAGTAGCCTACAGTTGAGTAAGTATTTTCAGGTATTGCACTGCTAAAGTAAGCTGATGCTGTGGCCAAGAGCAGTCCTTCATTCTCAATATATTCTTATTGCATTATTACCCCCTCAGTTTCATAGGTGCAAGTGTAGGACCCATGTGATGAACTGTTTTGGGGAACTGATGTGAGTGGAAAAATTATCCATCCTCTTTTTGAGCACAGGTCACCTTCTTTTAACCTGCAGTGTTTCTGGAATCTTGTTTGCCGTACAAATACATTGCTCTGGCTCAGGGAAGAGGCGAAGGAATGGTGAAAGCTGATAGGAGGAAGAGTTGGGGAAAAGGGCAAGGACTTTTTTTGACAACAGTGTTAGCTTAAACTGTTGACTAAAATGCAGGCAGTGGTTTCTTGTTATGTCTGAGTCAAATTAGCAGCTTATCCCACTTCCCCTTTTCAGCTGCTCGTTTCATGTCTTTGGTACTTGTCTTACCTCACTGCAAACTGATTCAACTCACTGACACTGGAAAATTAACCTGGTGAAAAGGTCCATTGCCAGGTTAGTGAGTTGTGTGTGGTGACTGCAGTCAGGTGAGTGGTTCAGAGGTGGGACACTGTGTGGCTCACAGTAGGGACTGGAAAAGTAGAGTGGTGAAATGTCCTCCTTTCAGCAAAGGAAAATTATGTTACAGTTCAAACATAGCGTGAAACTGAAGTTAGCAAGTAATTTTTTGCTTTTTCTGAACTACATACATAGTTTGACTCAAGTAGAAATGCCTAAAAAAATAGGTGAATTGCTTCTAGGTTGTAGTAGATTTCAAAATTGTCCAGAGAAGGTGATGAATTTGATTTTTTAATATATGTATTTGCTAGAGATGTGCGTATGCCTGAGTGTGTATATTGTTGAATAAATGTGTAAAAATATATCAATGTCAATATTTGCAAGGTGATTTGAGACTCTTGATGAAAAGCACCGAAGCCAAGTATTTGTTTTGCCTTTAGTTAAATTTAGAGGTGCATTTTTGTTTGTGATCCCTGCCAAACAAAACGTATTCTCTGACAGTACAGGAGTTCCCCTTTGCACTGTGTTCTCTGATAATTTGAAGAAAGAAGACCAAAAGTATCTGTGTTAGCCTATGCCAATGCTTCCGTATTGTGCAGGTAGCTGTGACAGGCCAAGCTTTTGAACAATACCACACTTGACCATGTCAAGTAGAAGTGTAGTTCCTAGCGGTCTTAGAGCTTAAGCAGATGTGAGATTCAGAGCAAGCTTAAGAAGTTTGATCTATTGGGCAGATTTCCTAAATCAAAATCTAATATGATACCTAACTAGAACATTTGATCTGATGGTGTTGTGTAGCAATTCCCTGTGAAGAGTAGGGAGTTGGACTTGATGATCCTTATAGGTCCTTTCCAACTTGAGATATTCTATATTTTATGAAATTAAACAAATTAGTGTTTTAGAAGTACTTATAAAGTAAGCACAGACCTTTTGGTGTGCTTCAGTATCTTCATTTACTTAAAGGCTACAAGGTTTGAGTTTATTCAGTTGTATTAAGAATGACCTAAAAAAAAAGTTCTGTGCTCCAGTTGTGGGTGAAGACTGGGCTGTGTGGAGAATTTGGTATGCTAGGCCAATGTGAATATATGGCATAGGAGGTATTCCTTGCCAGTGCTGAAAGAAGATACTTGCTGGATCTTAAATGAGAGGGATTGATGGGATGAGTTAGTGTGTTATGAACTCACCATTTCCTTGAATTTATAGCACACTTTTTCTTAAATGATCTGAAAATTCTTCTCTCTGTATTTAGAATTTTTTTTAACAAGCTGTGCCTAAATGTTTAGCTGCTTATTCTAGGGAAAGGTTTCATAAAGCACTATTTTTGAAAGGGTAGCATTCAATTCAGTTCTGCTAAGTTAGTTGTAGAGAGTATTTATCCTCAAAGGGGGGAAATGTATCACCTCAGGTGGTATTTTTTGGGTGTACTTAGACAGCTTGTAGTTGATATGCAGGGTTCTTAGAGTGGCTTGTCACAGAACCAGAGAATCAACCAGGATTGGTTGAGAAGAGACCTCTGAGATCATCGAGTCCAACCCATGACCCAACACGACCCTGTCAACTAGACCATGGCACTGAGTGCCACATCCAGTCTCTTCTTAAATACCTCCAGGGACGGTGACTCCACCACGTCCCTGGGCAGCCCATTTCAATATCTGATCACTCTCTCTGTAAAGAATTTCTTTCTAATGTCTGACCGAAACCTCCCCTGGCACAGTTTAAGACTGTGCCTTCTTGACCTTCTTCTGGTTGCCTGGGAGAAGAGACCACTGCCCACCCTGCTCCAACCTCCATTCAGGTAGTTGTAGAGAGTGATAAAGTCTTCCCTGAGCCTTCTCTTCTCCAGGCTGAACAACCCCAGCTCCGTCAGCCTCTCCTCATAGGACTTGTGCTCGAGTCCCGTCCCAGCCTCGTTGCCCTTCTTTGGACACTCTCCAGCCCCTCAGTGTCCTTCCTAAGCTGAAGGACCCAGAACAAACACAGTACTCAAGGTGCGGCCTAACCAGTGCTGAGTACAGGGGCGGAATCACTGCCCTGGTCCTGCTGGCCACACTGTTCCTGATACAGGCCAGGATGCCATTGGCCTTCTTGTCCACACTTGGGCACACTGCTGGCTCATGTTCAGCTTTCTGTTCATTAGAACCCCCAGGTCCCTTTCTGCCTGGTCGCTCTCCAGCCGCTCTGTGCCCAGCCTGTAGCGCTGCATGGGGTTGTTGCGGCCAAAGTGCAGGACCTGGCACTTGGTCTTGTTAAACATCGTACCACTGGATTCAGCCCATTTATCCAGCCTGTCCAGGTCCCTCTGCAGAGCCTTCCTACCCTCCAGCAGATTGACACTCTCCCCCAACTTGGTGTCATCTGCAGACTTGTTGATGGTGGACTCAATCCCCTTGTCCAGATCATCAGTAAAGATATTAAACAGGACTGGTCCAACACTGATCCCTGGGGGACACCACTAGTGACCGGCTGCCAACTGGATGCAGCACTGTTCACCACCACTCTCTGGGCCCATCCCTCCAGCCAATTCTTAACTCAGCACAGAGTACACCCGGACTGCCAGCTTTTCCAGGAGTATGCTGTGGGAGACTGTGTCAAAGGCTTTGCTGAAGTCCAGGTAGACACATCCCCAGCCTTCCCTTCATCCACCAGGTGGGTCACCTGATCATAAAAGGAGATCAGGTTGGTCAGGCAGGACCTGCACTTCCTAAACCTGTGCTGGCTGGGTCTGATCCCCTGTCCGTCCTGTAGGTGCTGTGTGATCGCACTTAGGATCATCTGCTCCATAACCTTGCCAGGCACCAAGGTCGAGCTGACAGGCCTGTAGTTTCCCAGGTCTTCCTTCTGGCCCTTCTTGTGGATGGGTGTCACATTAGCCACCTTCCAATCATCTGGGACCTCCCTGGTGAGCCAGGACTGGTGATAAATGATAGAGAGCTGCTTGGCGAGCTCTTCCTCCAGTTCTTCATCACCCTAGGATGGATCCTATCTGATCCCATAGGCTTGTGAGAATCCAGGTGGCTCAGCAGGTCACTAACTTCTTCCTCCTGGATTACAGGGGGGCTATTTGGCTCCTGGTTGCTGTCTACCAGCCCAGGAAGCCAGTTGTCCTGAGGACAACTTGTTGTCTTGTTGAAAACTGAGGCAAAGAACATGTTCAGTACCTCAGCCTTATCCTCATCTTTGCAACTATGTTCCCCTCCATGTCCAACAAAGAATGGAGGTGTACCTTGCCCCTCCTTTTCCTACTGATGTGTTTAAAAAAACACTTTTTGTTGTCCTTAACTGAAGTGGCCAGATTAAGTTCAAATTGTGCTTTTACCTCTCAAATTTTCTTTCTACATGACCTAACTACATTCTTAAACACTACATGAGTTGCCTGCTCTTTTTTCCAAAGGCAATAGACTCTCTTTTTTTCCCTACTTTCCTGTAAAATCTCCCTGTTCAGGCAGGCCGATCTTCCCCACTGGCTTGCCTTTCAGCACATAGGGCTGGCCTGCTCCTGCACCTTCAAGATTTCTTTTTTGAAGTGTGTCCATCCTTCCTGGTCCCCTTTGTTTTTAGGGCTGTTTCCCAAGGTACTCTCCTTCTTCTTTCTCTTCTCTGCATGGGTAAAAGGCAGTGTTCATTCAGAACTTGGTGGACGTTTTTATGCTGCCAATTGAAGAAGCTTATTACACATTCAGATTTTGTCATAGATACCAAAGGAAGTTCAAGTTGTGACCTCTGCTTCAAAAGACCAACTGAGGTGAAGTCTCAGTAATTTACATTTTTTGGAAGAAGCTATGGTAGCAAAGCTTTGAAAGCTATCTGGAGTTGGAGAAGCACGTTTATTGGAGCCCACAGACAGTGCCTAGTTAGAAAAAAGCTGAGAGGCCTCAAAACTTACTGAGGAAATCAATCTCACTAATGTAAATGAAGTGTTTACATGAAAATGGAGGAAATATTAGCAATGGGATATGACGGAAGACGTTGCCAAATTAGAATGATGCAGGTGATGCTCAGTAAGTACCAGTAAAATCTTTGTGTTACATTGTTATCCTGTAAAGCTTCATGTGTGGTTGGAGAAGCTGCTGGTACTTCAGCCTTGTCTCAGGCTGGTTCTCTTCCTGACCCTTAGACTGAAAAGAACTAGTTTGGTTTGATGATTTAGGAGCTTTAAGGGAAGAAAGGTACCTATTCTCAAGTACCTGTTGATGGTATACCTTGTCTTGCCAGTCTTGCACAAGTGCATGGGCTGGTTTGAAGACTTCAGACAACTTTTATGTAAGTAATTGAACAAACACTGCCTTGGTTGTGTGTTGATTTTTCTACTGTTTACACTTTAGATGACTAATGAAGCTGCCTTGCAGAGGTAGGAGTAGCTTTTTGAAAGGGATGAAATTTTCAGTTTCTCTTCATTTTGGAGAGTGTTAGGGTGCCATTCTCTCTTCAGGTGCTTGTAAATGATGTGAGGTTCCCCTGGGAATGTCTCTTCTAGGTTATACCTTAGGTCATTTTTGAAATCAGTAGTTTCACAGCTGCTGCTACTGTTCATGATGCAACTGCATTTGAAAGTAACTTTGATTCTTGAATTCCATTGGTGCTTTTGAGTTCTTTCAGTGCTTCTGCATTTCACTTCCAAGTGTGCTGCTGTTGACTCCATAAGAGTTGCATACCAACACTTTAGTCAGAAGGTGGCACTATGTTATGGCTAAATAAGAAACAACTTAAACTATTTTAAGGTTTGGAATCATAGCTTTTCTTGTAACACATGAACTCATTGCACTTTTCTAGTATTTATTGCTGTTTATAGCTAGTACAATTTTTTTAGCTAAGCTCACCTTTTTATAGTTTGAGACACAGAAACTAAGGCCCAAGTGTGCATGGAAAACATTTGTCTGGCCCCACGCCTCATTTGTGTCTTACTCCCCCAATATCAGTGGGCTAAATGTTAGTGTTTCTTTTCTCTTAGATCTTTAAGTTACTTCTGACTGAGCTGTGCTAATGTGTAACTGTGATTTGGGGATGTGATTAAACAAATATATGCAGACTGAGTATATCAGAATATTTCCAATAGGAGTTTGAAATAAAGTCAACTGTTTTCATAGGGATTACTCATTGGAAATTTAAGACAAATCACCTGTTTCTTCTTATACTACAGGAAAGTGCAATGGCTCAGGAGTCTCCCAAAAATTCAGCAGCAGAAATTCCTGTGACTAGCAATGGACAGCTGGAAGATTCTCACGAGCACGGCTTTAACAGGGTAAGGATTTTCTTCGCTGTCTGCCGAAGTAATAATAATAATAATATTATTATTATAGTGTCATCACACATTGTAATAATCTTTTTTGTATAAAAGACATGTTAACTGTGGCAAATTTTGATTCCTTCCCCTAACCTTGATTCGTATGGATCAGTTTCCCTTGTGTTCAGACATCCAGCAGAGAGCGCCATGGTACAGCTGATGGAATTTGGGGTTGGGTTTCTTTTCTTTTTACATTGATTTTCATTTGGAGATACGAAGACCAGTTAATTGTAATTGTCCACCTTTATTTGACATCTGCTGAGACTTAGATTTTAAGGAAATCTCTGAGTTTTAACAGTCCCATACTGACTTGCACTGCAGGATTATTTTTAAAATGAATGCTTAGCAGAACTTCAACATTTTATTCTGTCCTGCTAAAATGCTGATTAGAGGGGAGAACCTTTGTAAGTTCAAAAACAAATTACATATACGTGCCGAATATTGATACAATAAGAATTTGCCTAATTTTGTCTTCTATTTTTACTTTAATGTAAAAAGTCCTTCAAAGATGATAAATTATTGTTAAGGTTGACTAAAAAAAACCAAAACACATACTGCACATTGCAGTGCAAATTATATTAGTAATGATTTTTTTTCCTGAATGCTAAATGGTGTAAAGTACTGGGTACTCTGTAATATGCAATCAAGTGTATGCATTTCTAATTATTGATTCTGAGCCTTGAGAGTACTGATTTTTAATCCAGGAATTTTATTCATAAGACAGAAAAATGGCATTTAAATATATTTACTAAAATTATGGTTTAAAACATGTATAATTTTAATTATAAATATGCTATTTAAATGTGTATAAACGTGTATTTTAAGAAATAAAAAAATAAAATATATCGTGAAAACAAGATCTGAGACCATTTGACTATGATTGTAGGGTAGCTGTATAGTGAGCATGGCTGTAAAAAAAGTGTAAAACTTCATGAGGTGGAAATGCATTCATATTAAAAATACTGCACTTGTTACTGGGCATTTTTTCTGCTTCTGATGTATGGGGATTTTTTTAATGAATAGCACTGCAAGGGAAGGGTTATGTTTCTTAAGATTTGTCATTCAACTAAACTCTATCAGTAACATAGTGTAAAAATTAGGATAGTATCTAATGAAATAAAGTTAAAACTACATTTCTATAAAGATGTACATATGCCTAAGTGGACAACATTAGGAAATGTATCTTGAAGTAGTAATGAATTTGGGTTCACCTCGAAGTAGAGAAACAGATTTACTATTTTTAAGCTGCTGCTGTGACTTGACTGCTGTTGAAGTTACCTTTTCCTTACATTATGGTTGTTTCTTCAGTGTAGTGCATGCAATGCTTACATACAGCAAGTGGAACCTGCACTCCTGTTCAGTCGAAATGTAAAGGTGAAATGGTAGTTTCTGTCTACGACCATATATATATATATATGGCATATATATATTTTTGCTGGCATGCTAATATTTTGCTGGCTTGAAGTCAACTATATTTTGAAACTTCTACTTCCACAAAAGTGGGTCAAATATTTGGTCAAATTGCAGAAAACTTATCCTATGCAAGCATAGTTGAACTTGTTGCTGTAATTATTTCTCAGTGCTTATTCTGAGATCAATGAAGAAGTGCACTTCAATTATTTTTTTGAACTGTCTTATACAAGTTAACACCCGCATGTGTGACCTAAACTCAGAATATGTGATAAACAGGGCTTCTTATAAACAAAACAAAGAAAACAAACTTCTTGGAATTAACATCTAGGTCTGTTTACTAATCTGGCAGTCTTGAATTCTAGTATTTAGTCTTCTATTCATCTTGATTCATGTTTGTTATTTCTAATGCTTAATGCCGTGCTTTCTCTTTTTTTCCTTGCCAGATAATTTTTTTTTTAACTTAAAGCAATATATGCATTGCACCACAAAATTTCTCTGCTGACTTTTCAGGGGTCATTTTTCCTATCAACTTACAAAAATGACAAGCCAAGTACTGATTTTTATGAGGTTGCTTAAGAAAGGGGCAGGAAACCACGACTATTTTAATTTGAATTGTTATCACAGTGCTTGGTAAGAGTATGTGACCACAGCAGAGTTTAGAGCACTCAAATTCCAATATACTGATTTTGATTGCACCTTCTTTAGGAGCTGGAGAACAAGGTTATTTTGGCTTCCTGCTTTTTTATTTTTATAATCAGATACATGTTCATCTAGGTGTTTTACAATTCAGATGTAAACAAAAAAATACCATTTCTTCTGTATTTTTTTTGTCTTCTACAGCTATTTTGCGATGAAGACTTGAGCAGCTTAGATTGTATGTTTTTGATAGACTGAGTAAAGAGGTAGTTGTACAACCTTTTTCTTAGATTTCTTTAATGACAACACTACACTTTCCTCTAGACTCGTGTTCTATTTAGCACTTCCATCTGACCTCAGGCTGCTCAGGCTTGAAAACGCACATTTATTTTTCAGCAAATGCAGTATTAGTATGCACTCAAGCGTGAGAAGTATTTAATTTTGCAAGGCAGTGCAGTGTTGCTCCTCCTTTGAAGAAAAAACTCCTGCTTTAGTTTTGCAGAACATCAGACAGCATAGATTGTCATAATGTCATTTCAGAAGGAAGCATGTTAGTTCCAGTCTTGTGGGAATGCGATATAGCACAAATTGATGCATCTTCTTGGTATAAAGCATACATACAAGGTAACTTAAATAAATGTTTTCCTACCTGTAAAATCTCATTCAGAAATATGCTGCTACATTCTAATTCTATAATAAAACATGCCCGTGGAATTCCAACAAGTTTTGTCCTGCCTGTGTGATGGATGGAAACTCTTTAACTAAAAAAAGCTGTAGCTTCAGTCATCATTGGATCAAATATCTAATGTTCTTTCATTAAGAAAAAGTTTGACCCAGTGCTTTCCAGCTCTCTGAGCTCTGTTGGAACTCACTTAAGCTTTAAGAACTTGGTGTATAGAACAGTTTGCGAATATTTGAGTATTGCTGGTTTATATAATTCGCGTTTTTGTTTCACTTATCCCTGACTTCTAGTTTTCCTGCCATGCTATTATAATTATGTGATTAGCACAGTGGTGTTTTAATGTCACTGCGGGGATTGAGAGCTGAGATCTGTAGGAAGGAGTGAGGAAGTAAATTATTTCTATTTTCTATTTCTATATTCAATAACATGTCATACAGTGTGAAATCTGCATAGGATTGAATTTAATTTTTCAGAAAACTGTTTGGTCTGCCTGTAAAGATACTCAAGCAGCTTTAAGTGATTTGTTACATTTAAACTGTTGTACAAAATCTATATAACATTCATATCAGTTTGAGTCTCTGAATTGGTTGTTTCAATTCTTTCCTTTTCATTTCAGCATAGACTCTTTTTCATGGATCTTACTGTACTCCTATGGGAACAAAATCATTGTTAAACATGTATATAATACCAGTAATAAACTTCAGGCTGCAAAAGATAAATCAACCGTATTGTGTCTTCAATTTATCTTATTAGAATTATGAAATAAGCTCTGGAATCTGATGAATCTGAATGCCTGTGTTCAGTATCTTGTTCTGTAATTTTATTGCCAGACTGCACAAATAGACAAGGTCAATTCTTTTTTGTCTTTTGCCTTCTGAAAAAAAGACACCAGCCTTGTCACTCACATTCTGCCTGCAACATCTGAGTTCATCTCTTAGGTTTTACTAGGTTCACTGACATAGTCAGATTTTGGTAATTATAGCTTAATTAATGTAGGCTGATTTAAAATTCATTTCTGTGTGTCAGTTCTAGAAAACTGTTTTCAGGAAATAAAAAAGTCAAGTGGTCTTCGTACAGTCTGAAAAACCAAAAATATGCGTGTTAATGATGAGAGTAGAAGGGAAACTAATTTAAAACTGCATTGGAGTGTTATGTTAGGTGAATCAAAAGGGATATGGTAGAAGGGGTCTTTTGAGTGAAGAGCAATGTATTGGAGAGTACATGTATTTATGCTTGAATTTAAACTGATTGGAGGATCTAGTGGCTTAATGGAAAATAGGAACTGAGTGATGTAATAGGGCGAAGAGAAGAAGAAAATGGTGAATATGTACAAGGAGCTGTACTTGTACATGACTTTGGATAAGAAGTTAAAGTTCAGAGCCCATCTATCTTACTGGATAGATGTTATGTGTATCTACACAACTTTCTGTATCACTGGACTTTAAACTGTGAACTTTACAATAAGATGGGTTGCAAATTTTTCCTGAAGGCAACTGGAGTCATCCATCATTAAAAAATTTCCAGATCAAATTGCGTATAGTGGCCTGAGTTTAAAAAATAAACAAGCATATGATTGGTCCCGGTTTAGTTGCTCCACATATATTTATTGAACGAGCTAGTGATGTGGGGTTTTAAAAACAAGGTAGTAAAGGCAAGTAAAACCATATCTGTTAAACCTACTGCTGGTACTAAGGAGAAGATAATGCTTAGTCATGCATTAATAATGGACTGACATAAATAAGAAATTAATACAGTGATACCTCCTTAGTTGCTCCTTAGTTAAGTAAGTTTCTTCAAAATAAGCAAGTTTTGGCTAGGTTGGTTTCTACTGTTGGGGAAAATACAGTTCTGGTCTTTCCCTTCTTCATTTTAGATTAATATGGATAGCATGGATGGGAAGTATTGTTTTGAAAATAGTCTTGTAATTCAGCCAACATTCCTTCATGAACATGCGCTCTGAGTGACTTCTTTGCTGTGTCTACTGTCTCAACAGGATTGCTATGTCAAAAATGCATACTGGTACCTCTAGATGATCTGTATAATAGACTGATAATATCCCTGTTAGAGTTGTGTAAATAAGGCTAACCTGACTAAAACATGTTTAGTTTAATGTGGTGATTTGAAGTAATTAAAATGGGATTTTAACAAATGGTTGAAGTGGCTTAAATGTTCTGTGCCATGTAAGTTTGGACTGTCTTGAGCAGACCTAATTAAGTTAGTGCAGCTGTTCTGTGTCCCTGTATTTCATGCTTTGCTTCTTTGAGCTTTAAGCATGCTAAATGGCTGAGAGTGGGATAGGTAGTCCAGCATTTAACTCCTTGGGAAACTTCTGAGCTGTGTTTTTTTATACCTCTAGCTCTGTGTCTCAGTGAAGTTACAAAACTGAAATACTTTTTCTAGAAGATAATTGCATAAACAATGTCATAGAATTGAAAATTACGAAAGAAGCGTCTTTCTCTTTAGTTTTTGGTAATGGTGATCCGTTAACAGATTTGTGGTTTTGCAATGTATCAGCAAATTTTGATCAATTCTAGAGACTTGGACTTACCTTTTATAAAGCAAGGGAGAAATCTTACACTTAGCTAAAAGAGCAGTATATTGTCAAAATATAATCACCTTACTGTAGTAGGGGAATCTGTCCTCCCTAAGTTATCCTTCTTTGTAAATTTTTGAAGGGATAAATTGCTGGATCAGTATGATTACAGCGTTTTTTGCTAGCTTTTTTGTTTATCTACACTTCTGTAAAAAAAAAAGGCAAGCACAATCAGTTGTAAGAATGACATGTCAAAAATTGAAGTTTACATGCAGCACTGTTTATCCACTGAACAGTAACTTGCATGTTTATAAGTAACAAAAAGGTATTGTTTTGATAGTCACTGACTTTGATGACAGTTCTGGTCATGTATGCTATGATAGGTCTTTCTTTTAAATTCTTATGCAAGGATGGCGTTCTTCATCAGGATATATTTGAACTCGGTAATAAGTGTTTAAAAAGAGGTGTGAATACAGTTCTTTAGACTGAACTTTACCTTTTTGGCAGTGAAAAAAATTAGATCTCTTGGAACAAATACATGTGTGTGTACATACACATATGCATATATTTATGTAAAACACCCTGGTGTGTATATATATACACAGTTGGAGATCTTAAAAATTTTCTAATCCAAATACCAAGCTTTTATTGAAGAGAATGATGTGTTGTAATATTCTGATTTATTTAGCATTACAGTTGGTCCAGCCTCTGTTTAGCTTCAAATTAGAATTACATTGAATGTACAGAGTAGTACAGTTGCTTAAGTTTATGTCTAAACTTTTATCTTTACAAAGCAGATGTTCTGCATTTTAACATTAAATACAGATGATTGCTTAGATTCCTATTGCAAACATGCTTAAGCAGGTTAGCTGTCTACATTTGTTTGGCTACAGGTTTAGATATTTCTGAAAACTACAAGGCGCCAAGGTGCCTTGAGGAAAAAAATAATTCATGCCATGTCCTTTTTGTTAAATCAGTGCATCTTCTCTGCAATCTAGTTATCCTTTTTCAAGTCTCTCGAATTTTTCAGCATCTGGTGACTTGCTACATTTTGAGTTAAATGGACTCTGTGCATTAGCTAAACTAAGTTGAAGCAAAGGCTTTCCATCATACCACCAACTGCGAGTACTTAAATGGAAGCCCCAGTGTTAAGTCAGTTGTGAAGACTGAAAACAGTATGTATCCAATGTTGCGATATTCTTAATTTGTGAGATCAGGTTCTGCATGTGACTACTATTTGTTGTTCATGCTGGACGATTTCTTTGTTTTGCGCTTGGGGGTTTTTTGTTCTGTTTTTGTATAATGCCTTAGATACACAAATATGGCATACTTTATTATTAGCCAGTTCATGTAAGTAAAAATATGACTGTAGGAATTGGTTACCCTGTTTGCAGCAACATCCTGGGTTTTTAACGTTAGCAAGATTTCTCTGTCCATTCATATGTTTGTAGCTCTTCCTTTTTTTCCTCTTTCCAGGAGTTTATCCTAAAGACACCTAACTAAATCTGTGGGGATGTGATCCTGTGATCCAAAGCCACTTATTGACAATCTGAGCCTCTAGGCAGTACCATTCTTATGCACTATCCCGCTTCTGGTTTGTGGATCAAGCAACTACAGTAATAGGTTAATCATGAATTGGATTTTAAAGGTTGTGTTTTCTTTGTAATTAGAAGCATTGCATATATCATAAACAGTTACTACACCTTAAAGCTATGTGTAGCTTTTCTGTGCAAATTTCACTAGTGCTCCTCTATACTTTTTCCACTTTTTTGCCTCTGTATGGAAGCAGAGGGGATGCAAAAAAGTACCTGACTCCAGACACTGACAGTTTTCCAATTTCTTCATGTTTTATTTTTGTAACTGTATTTTACTGTTTTCTTTTCACTTCCACAGTAGTTTTTCAGATACTTCTTACTTTTATGAATTAATGGTTTTAAATTGCTTTAAAACTTGAACTTATTTTAAAGCACTAAATATAATTCCATAACACCAGAGGCTTAAACCTCAGTCAGAAGGCTGGAAATATAGTCCAGGAAATCTTAGTGGGAGCTATTTGTAGAGCTGGGCAAGACAGCAAAAATGGGCAATGGGGATGGCGTGTGAATTGTGGTGTATGGATTCATAGTTCATGGTGTATGATTTATAGGCCTGGTTTGGGTTTCAGCAAAGACTTCAGTTGCTTGAAAGTTGGTTGTAGTAGTTAATCTAGTTCTCCAAAGTTAAACAAGGCAATCTTAAGCAATTTTAAATCAATGAGTTTCAAAAGCAAACAGAAGTAAATGGCAGCTTTATGCTGTGAGCACTTGTGATGTAGGCTCAAAAGGAAGCTGTTGAAGTGATGCCTTTCCAGATGTTTCTCCCGTGTCAAATATTAAAAAGATTTCATGTGCTATTTATAAAAAATAAGGATGCTATGATTTTTAAAGCTATTTCTTGCTTAGACTGATTTGTTTTTATCTTTAACATTATGATAATTGTTTCTACATTTTAGGTTTTTAAGATGTTGTCTGCTTGATAGTCTTAGATCATTCTGCACCCCTGTCAGTCCAGTTTTTAACTGGAAGCTTTATTAAACTGATATGCTTGCTTGGACCAGCTTCAGACCATATAACATGATGTTTCAAGCCACGGTTTTGGTAACTGCTGCTCTAAGAGATGGCATTCTAGTTGTTCATCAATATAACAAAAAATTCTAGAATAAATACTCAGGCTATACTTACAGTGTTTCTCTTTCATTTATGTTTTATTTGTGTAGCAATAGAATGCTGTGACACCAATGAGGACATTCCAGGCTAAAGACTGAATTGCTTGTCTGAGAGCTGCTGAAATTGCATTTTAATACTTTTGAGTCACTTTATTTTTTTTTTTTTAACATTAACTTTCGATTTTTATTCAAATATTTTCAAGGACTTGAAATATTCGTTACCAGTTGGACTTGGACTTTCTGAAACCAAAATAACATCTCGTGGCTTTGACAGTGCCAAAGAGGGAATTGTTGAGGCAGGACCATTTCCAAGTAAAGGTAAATGCTTTTTTGTATTTCTCAGTTTAAAATCTTTAGGCATATTTTTGCATGGTCAGGAACACAATGTTCTGTAGCTGCTTTGAGCAGTTTGGTGTAAATGTACACATTGAGATTTGCATTAGTGAAAACCAGTTTATCATCTCTGGTAGCTGGGTTGTTAAAATACAGAATATATGCTACACTTGCAGTATCAGTCGAGGGACTAGAGGAAACTACTTAGTGTTAAATTGGTCTGCATTTACAAGAAGGGAGGTACTTGAGCACCTTGAACTGGTATCAGGCTGAAGAATTTTGCTATTACATTGTGTAGAAATTTTCTTTAAATTTTACAGGGTAGTATTCTGATTTGAAACATAACTGGAGAGTTATTTTTTCTTCACTTACCTAGAACAAATTATTAGGTGGAATTCTTCTTTGTTGTATTAATGTATGCCTTAGAGAGTCTAAGCTGGTATCAAACAATGAGAAATACAAAGTGATAAACAAGCCAATAATGTCAGTGTTTCCTATCTGTCAAAAAGCAATAGAATACCATAATACAGTATGTGCAAATGATGTTTGATGAATTATGTAGCTTTGACAGTTTCTGAATTTGAAAGGTTGGAAATTATCTCAAATGCATAGCTGTGAAAATAAGTCTCTTTGTAGTCATAGATTTAATTTACATTTTCCTTCATTTCCTGTTTGGTAAAATTGTTTGCTTAGGAAAACAGTGATTTATGTGCTGTACATTACATATATTACAAAGTGAATGTTATGTTTCTTTAGCTTTGAAATTAGCAAAATATCTAGCTAAAAACTGGGCAGATGGCAAACTGCTCACCATTTTTGCCTTTTTATATTGTATTAGCAGGATAACTGTTGCAGCTGTTAAGTGCATTAGCCTATAAGGGAAATGTGTATAAGATGCGTTTAAAGCTACTCTAATACTTTTGAAATGCAAATGTTCTGTGAAGATTTTTGTTTACAAATTATGAGCTTTGGACACTTGGGATGTCACAGTTTCCCTCCAAGGATATTTTCTTCAGATTTTTCCTGATGCTCTAATAAAATCAGACAGAGAGAAGTGATAAAACCTAGGACTTCCTATGAAAGTATGGACAAAAACTGAATGATTGCCCTATTTCTAAAAATTCTGTTTTAGTGCCTCTACTAGGGCTTCATTTTTGAATGCAGAGTAGACAATACTGGAGGGGAAGGGCTTTTAGGATTTGGGGGATGTTGAATGATGAAGCATGCATAAGGCTGCATTAATACTCTGTCAAATGATAAGGATTTTTTAACTGCTTGTCTTGGCTCGCTTGCTGGAATGATTCAGTCTTGAGGCCTTTAGCAGGATCTTGCAGTCAAACTTCTACGCCTGGATGAATCCAATTGCAGCTCTTATGCAATGTATTGCTACAGGAGAACACAGCAAGTGAGCTGTCTTTGTCTCATTTTTCTGTGCAGTTGGGTCCAAATCATTGGATTTACTTAACCCCATGTTAGTAGTGCTCTGCAGTATGTTTAAAAGACAAAAGCTAATTGTTGATCCAGTTACTTTGAGTGGTGTTTTGGTGTTCCTGATAACTAAATTTTGTTGAAACCACTAGTGTTCAGGTTTGATTTCGTTTCCCCTTGTTATTACACTGTTAGCCCTGAAGTATATTGGAATTTTTCAGCAAAAGCAATAAAAGTTCCCCCCCAATATGGGGGTCACTCATCACTACAGAGAAAAAGCTAATTTGTTTGGTTGGTTTTTAAATCCTGAAAATTTCATAAGGATACCACTTCAAATTTATCCGTTATGATAGAGTGGCAAAGCTCTGAAAAGCATAATCCTAAAACAGCCTAGAGAACACACAGAGTGCTTGTCATTTAAAGTTAGTTGGGTTTTGTTTGGTTGAGTTTTTTTAAGAGAAAAATCAAGTGATGTAAAATCTTTCTTTTGGGAATGAGCTTACACACTTCCACAGCTAATGACTCCTATGATCTTCAGGATAACTTATTGCTGCGTGTTTACACTGACTAAAGAGTCGATGTCACTGAAGTGTATCTGAAGCTGGCTGAGATTTCAGAGCTTACTTCACCTCTTAATGCTTTGAGTACCATTCAGTGACAGCGCAGAGTCAAACATGGACCTAAAAAAGGATGTTTCAGCTGTAGAAACTGTATATAACAATCGTACACGGAATTTTCTGTTTATGGTATGTACTTTACTGATGAAGCTGTCAGTTGTGCTTTGATTACTCTTACAGAAAAAAAATTCGTCATCATGATGTAGAGAAAAAGATTAAATCATAAAAACTTGGTGTAGTTCACATGGACTCACATCACCTCTTAAAAAGCATTTCCATCAGAAATTACAACACCTTTTCTGTGGATGCTTCTGTTGTTGCTGAAGCAAATGTTTCTTTGTTTTGAAAAAAACCCCAATGGCTGTGTAAAAGTGTGCGTTGATTTCTATGGGAAGATGATGGATTTTCACGGTTAAATGTCCCCTTTTCAGGTTCCTCAGCATCACCCAAATCATCTGTTATATCTCCTAGCAGTGCAGCAGCTAGCAGACTGGCTGGACAAGGTTGTGATTTAATTATTCCCACAGGTATCAAAGCACTGAGTGGATAACGCCCTCATCTCTGCTGACAATGTACTAACCCCTCCACATCTCTAATAATTTGATTTACTATTAGTTGGAAATTCAACTTCTGGGGTTTTTTGATGGCTCTCATTTCTGACTTTTAACAGTTCACAAAGTAACCTCTGCTTTCCTCTCTGTCAGCTGCTTTTACTCTGTAAAATTAGAAATATAACTACCAAATATTAATAATAACAAACAGTTAAAACCCAACTAAAATAGGAGAGACCAAAATCTTTTATTTAGGTTAAAGCTGAAACTTTTGGATTTTTTTGCCAAAATGATCGCATATTCCAATCGACTAGACTATGGAGGCAGCCATTAGGAATTCACAACACCCAAACTAGGCTTTGCCACTTGACTCATTTTGTGCCTCTGGGCAAATTGCTTAACACCTTAGTCTGTTTCCTCCTGTATAAAAGGAGAAAACTTGCTCAGTTGCCTCATAAGAGTGTTGAGAGGGTTAGTTACTTTATGTTTGCACAGCATTTTGAAGATGTAAAGAACACAGTAGGATGCTAAAGGAGTATCTTGAGGCATCTGTATAGACTTTTTTCCAAAATCTTGCTTACATAAATAACTTGGCAAGACTAAGGTGACTGTAAGTAGCAGTAGGGATTAGAGTTGGGAGTAGTCAGAATTGTACATGAAAATATAAAATGTTGTTTAAAAGTCACTTTTTTTAGCAGTTTCTAGTATTTAGGACACTAGGAATTACTTTTGCAAAACTAAAACATAGAATTCACATGATATCTCATACTAGCTTGAAAATGCTGAGTAAGGGCAATTTATGTGTAATGATTGACCCTGGATATTTTAATATGTTACTTTAAATCTCCTCTTTGTTGATATTTCCATACTGGTGGTTTGTAGAATTAATTGTTCCTAACACAATGAGCTAATAAAATTGAAATAAGTAAGATATTGACTGAACGCAACTTCTGGAAAGGATGGTGCTCACTGGAAAAGATTAAAAAAACCTGTACTTTGGGACAACAGTTTTTATATGCCAATAATTTTCATTTAATGGCCTGCAGGTTGTAAACAGACTTTTAGAATGGCTGAATCCAACAGGATGTTCAGCTGTTGGAGTTTTAAAACATAGCTTAAGTAATAAATGTATCAAAAGCTGTTTTAAGGTTGGTTAGTAAAACATGCATTCAGTAAGCTTTGTGCAGCCTATTACTACAAGAAATACTGGGATATAAAATATGTTTTATATCAGTTTTAAAATAAGTCTTTCTTTCTGGAAGTGATTTTGAGATCTGCTTATTCATCTTAAGTTCATACTGTCACCTTGCTCTGCTTTTGTACATGCAATTGCACAAATCTTACATACCTCCTATTAATCCTTTATAAAAAAAAAAAAAAACAAACAAAAACCCCAAATCCAAGGCCTTTGCTTTGTCTGACACAGGGAGCAGGGCTCAGCAGAAGAGTGGGCCTGTTGTGTTAGCAGATGAAGTAAAGAATCCAGCAATGGAGAAACTGGAATTGGTGAGAAAGTGGAGCCTAAACACTTACAAGGTATGCAAGCCATGTATTTGTGTGTGTGTGTATGTATGTATTCTAGAAATGAGTTTGCTACTAGGTAGGACCAGAGCTGTATCAAAGTCATCTGTTGTTGCAGTGAGCATAAGCAAGAATGCGTAGGGAGGGTTTAGTTTTCTTCCAAGGGTAGCGTTCTTTGTTAGCCTTTTTAAATCCCTAGTTTTAAGTAGAAAATCTTTCATAGGTATTACTGATTTAGCAAGATAAAGGATGTTCTGTTTCTAATGTCCCCTTCATCATTCAGAATGTACAGATTTCGGCACTAAAGCTTGCAATTAAATCTTTTTGCCATTTTTGAGTTGATTGCTGATACAATAAAATTTTAGCTGAGATGAAAACGTCAGGCCCATTTACAAGTTCTGTATATCTTAATTGCTGTTCTGATATTCTGTCTTTCTTGGCTGTTTGTTTTTTCTTAGTGTTGTAATTGTTGTTTAAATTCATGTGTGTTTTATATGCTGCTGTTTTGTGATCATTTGGGATTTGATGAAATTAAAACAATAACATAAGAATAATGAAAAGGTTCTTAAAGCACACCAGTTTACCAGAAGTGACTCATTAAAAAACCATAAGATAAGGAGCAATTGTCAGGGAATATATTCCTGTCAAGAGTTTTAAACAAAGACAAATTTTGAAAAACAGCTTTTTGTTATGCCTGCAACTTAAATGACAGAGTTGTGGAGAGGTGGTTTGTGCATCAGTCAGATCTATATCAAACCATGAAGAAATGAAGAATCTGTGGAAAAGAAAGTCTGAATCCCCCCAGTGATCTTTAAGCCCGGATAAGGACTTTTTCCCCAGTGAGAATGGGAAGCAGAGATGGAGACATTCTACCCACTAATAAATATTTATACCGTCTTTCTGTTAGAATCAGAAGTTTCCTTTTTTTAATGTCTAATTAAATGGCTTCTAGGTTTTCTACTTTTCTTGTCATCTAAATTTCGTAGCAACTGCAGAAGTCGCAGGCCAGTGGTATCCTGGGGTACATTAGGAAGAGCACTGCCAACAGGTCAGGGGAGCTGATCCTACCTCACTGGAGTACTGTGTCCAGTTCTGGGCTTCTCAGTACAAGAGAGATACGGAGCTCCTGGAGTGTGTCCCATGGAGGGCAACAAAGATGATTAAGGGATTGGTGCATCCCTCTTACAAAGGAAAGGGAGCTGGGCCTGTTCAGCCTCAAGAAGAGACAACTGAAAGAGGACCTCATCAGTGTCTATAAGTATCTGAAGGGAGGGTGTCAAGAGGATGGAGTCAGGCTCTTCTTGGTGGTGCCAAGCAATAGGACAAGAGACAATAGGCAGAAATTGATGTGGAGGAAGTTCCACCTGAACATGAGGAAGAACTTCTCTGCTGTGCAGGTGACCGAGCACTGGAACAGGTTGCCCAGAGAGGTTGTGGAGTCTCCCTCACTGGGGATATTCAAGAGCCGTCTGGATGCAGTTCTGTGCCCCGTGCTCTACGGTGACCATGCTTGAGCAGGGAGGTTGGACCAGATGACCCACTGTGGTTGGTCCCTTCCAACCTGACCCATTCTGTGATTCAGCTGCTCTGAAGTGTGCTGTGGTCCAATTGGAATACGTGCTATTCAGCAGAAGCCTTTCTTTAAAATTCTCTTGTCTGTTCAAGAATGTTGACTCTTGGGATTGAAGCTCTTATACCACAACTAAATGGGACAGGACTTGACCTTATTCTCTCTTTTTGGTACCTTGATTTAGAAAAAAACCCAAAAAAATCACCCAGTGTCTCTTTCAACTGCAAAATGATTCTAAACTCACTGACATGAACCAACAACCAGAGGAGTAGTGAAAAATGTTGGGAAAAGTGGTCTTGGATCCTTGTTCAGAGCATTTTTTCTTTGGCTATAGTCTTTGCAAAGTCTGGATTTTTAGATTTCTTTCATGGCTTAAGCCTCCCTCTCCCTGAACTTCAGAATCCCACCATTTATGGCATAGCAAACAAAGACTAGCACTTTCAGAAAAGTAAATGAATGTTTTCTTGAAATCTATTCCCAAACATGCCCAAGGAGATATGGCAATTGTGGTCTGTCTAGAATCTCATATTGACTTCTTGTATGCTCTTTTTTGGAGGAAGAGTATTGTTCAGAGACATTATGAATTCATTTTGAGTTGAGGGAGTATTACGGAAATGGACCTGGAGATGCCATACATTTGAAAGCACTTCATAAGTAGACTATGTACAAAATGCATATTTAATATGGTTAAGGACAGTATTTAAGTTTGTGGACATAGTGCTTTCCATCAGGAAGATCATGGGAAGAAGTCTCCTCCTTATCTCATAATAGCTAATTGTTCATAGGTTAGAAGATGAAGAAATAAAGGGCAGGAGTAAATGGTTAGGAGGAAGTCAACACTGAGATTAATATCCCTGCTATTCAATGTACCAGACATTAATCTACAAGTGGAGTTAGTGGTGAAACTTGATGTTAGGAAGTTCTTTAGGAATTTTGTATGAGTAGTTCCTATGCCGTGGTGTGTGTATCAAGAGTTGTGAAATCTAAATTATTGGATATGCTCAGAAGCCATTCCCATCTGTGAATGCCTTTGCAACTGTTGTCCCCTGTCACTCTTCCCAATTGTATGCTCCCTAGTAATCATGAGTTAGTGTCAAAAGAAATTGCCCTTCTTTCCTTAGTCTACTGACAAGATCTTTTTCTGTTCTTTTTTCTGCCCCACCCTTCCCTTTTGGATGAGAAAGAGGTTTTCAGTTTAGCAACAAGATTTAGGCATAGGGAAGTCATGAGTCTTCTTGACTTTCAGCAATTCTAACAAAAAGCTTATCTTTTTCTTTTTCATACAACTTCCTAAACTTTGAGGGGGAAAAAAAAAGCAAGCCTGTTTTACAAACCTCTCTAGTAGTGGGCTGTTAGTGGAACCTTTATTTCTGAGACATGCCCAGTATTGTCTCTGTTCATTTTCAACATATGCAATTTAAAGTATATTTCTCTTAAATGTATTTTGGTGGGGGTCTTTTTCTTTGAGTTGTTTTTCTTAAGCTTTGCATTGAGTGACTTCATTTTGAGTAGCATGGTCTTATTCATAACAGTTTTCTTTATAGACACTTTTAGAACAAAGCACAATGGAATTAATGTGTGGAATTTTCTTTGTTTGCTAGTGAGACTATACAGCAACTTGTGTGTTCGTACTAGTCTGCTAGCCAGAGTAATTCAAAACAGATAGGGGCATCTTCTTTATCTTTCACTACATCTGAGTTTAACAAAGTATGCAGTGTATGTCTTTCCAATTACTGATTTTTCCTAATTTGTCACTGCTGGCCATTTTTAGGTGTTTTGCTGTAACTTCTGAAGCAAATACCCCTTGGTTGAAAATAATGTCTTCATTTGTAATTTATTCTTTCTTCCAGAAATGTTGCCTTCCATGATTCAGACTTTTCTCCTGCATTTCCATGGAGGTGTGCATGTGTGTGCCTCAGCTTTTTTGCAAAATAGCCAAAATTTGGCCATTACTTCCATAGTTCCTAGTGAAAGGTTTATTTATGCTTTGAGCACACGTATTGCTAAGCTGTATTTTGCAATTTCTGTTGGAGACTTTGGTGGTAAACGTGTATTCTGTGTTACAATTTGTTATGCTCTCCCAAATTTCTGATGCTTGACAGACAAATATCACCTAGATTAGCTGTGCTTTTTCTTGTGAATTAGTTGAATCTAATTAAGTAGCCCAAATAGTCTGTATCTTCTGACCTAAAGCTTATGAGTCATGACCAGCTTGTTCTGCTCCATCATTCTTGTGTCTTTCCTGTGTTCATCTGTTACATTTAGAAAGGACATAAAAGTTCTAGCAGGTTAAATGTGTGTCTCCTCTGGATATGAGACTGGAATAAACAAAAGTCCTTGAACTGGGAAACCTGGGAAATCCAGTGCTGGTAGTGTATTTGGGGAGTATAATATAAGGTAGGCTTGGGCATTATTTCACAAAAAAAAAATAGCAACTTTGCACTTAGTTTAAGTCCTGTCAGAGTAGTTGTGGCCTTGACTACTAAGTTTATTTCCTTGTAATTTTTGTTTCTACCATAATTTTTTGTTTGTTTATATTGATTATCTCTTCACCTCTTGGGACCACAGATTAACTTCGACTAACTTACTATAGCAGTAAATAATTCCTGCTTTTCATAGAGAAATTGTATGGCTTTGCTACACATCTGCTTTGCAAAAGGCTTCTCTGTGTCTCAGTCAAGGGAAACTCCAGTGTGCATCTTGGGAGGCTCGCTGCCAAGCTGGGCTTCAATCTCTGGCAGAGGTCACAGATGAGTGGAATGTGGTAGCAGCCTGATCTGTCACAGCCATACACAGGGTGAAAGTGTCTATGGCCTTATAAGAGCACATTTTCTGCTCACTGTGTTAATGAACTGCGAATTTCTAAGAATTTGACTTATGACGGAAAAGGAAGTCTTTCTGAGACAATCATCTCCATTTTATAGACTTGTAAATAAGAAGTGCATTTTAATACTTTTGTGTATTTCTTAGTAGGAGCTCCCAGTTTTCTAGTCAGCTTTCAAAAACGTGCTGAAAACCACCACCTTGTGACTTCCCCCCTAAAAAATACTCAAAAATAACATTTTTGGAAAGCACAGCATGGATGTTCTGGAATTGGATAATTGGTAGACAAAGCCCAAAAGATTACTAACTAGATATTTTTATGCAGAATAGTAATGCTCCTATTAACTGACTTCAATGCAGTAGGCTAAAATGCTTCTTTTAACTTAATGAGATTCACCAAACCTATAAAGAGATAAGTGTTTTTTTACTTGAGAAACAATTAGTTATGCTCTTGATTTGCTAACTTGAATATTCATCTTAGTAGGAGTTTAGACTTGTCCAACTGTTCTTGCTGAGTCCTGATAAACTTCTAAAGAGTGTGTTGTTTTTTCAGTTTGTTGTGCAAACTTATATTGGGAGGGGTGATTGTGAAAGAATTTGTGTGTAATTATACGTCCCTTGAAGCTGAAAATGGGTGTATGCTGTGTTGTCTTGAATATACTTGATTCTTTATAATTTAATATTTTCTCTGCAGTGTACACGTCAGATCATCTCTGAAAAACTGGGCCGTGGCTCAAGAACAGTAGATCTGGAACTAGAAGCTCAAATTGATATATTGAGAGATAACAAAAAAAAATATGAACATATCTTGAGACTGGCACAGACGCTGTCCACGCAGCTCTTCCAGATGGTACATACCCAAAGGCAACTTGGAGATGCATTTGCTGACCTGAGTTTGAAATCATTGGAACTTCATGTAAGACTTTTATAGTGTTAAAAAAATACAGTGGCAGAGATGAAGATAAGCCTAAATGACTTGTGCAGGGCATATAGTAGTTAGCAGCAGCTTTTATAAACATTGTAGTTAATAACATATTACGTGCTCTGTGTGTCAAAAGCCTATGTAATTCACTTAAAACTATAGGAAATTATTGAAATTGCTGTAGTTCTTTGTTTCTTAAACGTTTGCCTCTAGTTGATGGTTGGACTCAAGAACTGACAACCTTGCTTTGTAGAGAAGATGCATTTTACTATTAATTTTCCTTCTAATGAAATGTCATCAAAGTGTTCCACAGTATTACGTAATTTCAATTACAGGATGTCTTTGGGGAATGTGCCTGGGAGTAAGTAGATTAGGGCACATTACTTCACTTGTGCACATTGAATGTGAGTAAATTATTTTTCTGTAGCATATTTAAGCATTTTGATTTCATCTCAAAGTCCTTTTTTAATCAGAATTTTCCTACTAATAGGACTAATCTGTATTCTTATGTTGTCTGGAGTTGCTGAGCAAGAGAGGCAATCTTTAGATATCTGGGCTGTTATGATTCCGTAGTTTAGAAGTTAATGTAACACTGGCACTTTCTGTTGCCAATAATAAAACTGTCTGCTGTAAAGAGAGAAAAGGTAGATGTTGCTTACAAAGTAGAGTAGCTGGCCTGCTTTTATATTGCTTGTTCTGTGCTTGGAAAGTTAAAGCAATTTGATCCTTTGGAAAACCAGTATTAAGTGGCTTATGATTGTCTAAACCATAGCTGCTGGAACAGCTCAAATTATCTTTGTGATTTTAAAAACATCTTTCTTTTCTTAATTGTCTTTCACCATTGAGTTTTAAGGGAGGAGGTGGAGTTCTTGCTTGCACAGAGGAACCTTAAGTGATAGCTAGCTGAAAAACATTGAGACTCCTACACGGGCATACAGGAATTTTTAATATTAATCTGACAGATGAAAATCTGTGAATGTAGAGCACTTCTAGCAGCTAAGAAATTAAATTATCTGCTAAAAGAAGCTTTTAATAATCAGTTTACTCTTGACACAAATACGGGCATGTGGTTTGTGGCAAAACTTACTGATTGTTATGAAATATGTGCTGAAGTTGGATGTTTCTTCCAGAACTTGGATGAAATCTGGCATCAAACTCGTTTAATGAATGTTGGGTTTTTTCCCATGATTAGCTTATAACTTCTAATGGGAATACTGATCTTCCAGGTTCTTTCAGCATCTTGTACTGGTCTTGGAATTTGTTTCCGTCATTCATCTCTCGTGTAGATTATTGAATGGCGCTGTTGATGAAAATCAAATAAAGGTTTCTGCTGCTGTAATAAAAGTTATCTAACCTGTGCCTCTTGGAGACTTGCCTGATGTTTGTCTCTTTCCTCTTTGTGTTTCCCCTGTTTAATCTGTACTGTATTACCATCTGTAGCCTGGCCTACACTTCTTGGATATTTGGATAACATTGTTGCCTCTAAAACTTGTGCAAGGCTAAAAGTAAAATTTCCAAACAGTTAGTCTTTAATGTTTAACATGATAACAGTACATAAATTTAAATAAAATAAAAAAAAATTCTCAAGGTAATATTTCTTATTTTATTCATGATAACAAAATATGATTTTAATGTGGTATCTGCAGAGGTATTATTTAATATGAATGTGTTGCTGTTTCTCTTTTGGATACAAAAATAACTCCTGGTTCCAGGCTCATGTGCCTCTACTTATATAGACATATGAGTTCCAATTTTATTGATCTGTGCCTAGATTATGAAGTGAGTGTAAACTGTTGATACAGAAAGGATTTGCTGTCTGTTTCATAAGAGGTATCTGTAGAGGTCATGGACAAAACTCAAAAGTCTGTATGAAACTGTATGAGCCATTAGAAGGACAGTTTTGTTGGTTATGTTCCTTAGTACTGCAGGCCACTGCAGTCCCATGCTTCTTACCTCCCTCCTGTGAACTGGTGGTGTTGCTCGTTTGGGTCTGCAATGATCTGAGTGAGAGGACGAGCTGGAAAACTAATTGCAGTCTTGCCTGCAGGAGGGAAAAGAGATGGGACTAAGATGCTGAGAGGGGCAGTCATACAGCTGTTATCTCTGTCGACATGCTCCTCTTTCTTCCCTGAGCTAGGGCTTGTGTTAGCTGCATAGCTGGCAGTGTTAGAGCAAAACCAGCTGGAAAATATTTTGGGGGGGTTGTTTTGGTTTTGAGGGTTTGGTTTGGTTTTTTTTCAGCAAAATCTGTAGCTATTTAGCTGGCTGCTTTTGCTATCCAAGCAGCTGTGCAAAGCAAAGGTTATAGATCTTTAGTGGTGTTTACAGGGCTTATCTTACAAAAACTTGCCGTAAGTTCTCTTCATTTTTCTTCTTCTTCAGTTGCTCACTTCCACTGCACCTCCTTTTCTAGAGGATTCTTCCCTTACCATTGCCCATTACCCATACTGTCATGAACTTGTTAACATGAAATATCATTTGGCTTTGGTGTTCATTTTCTAGACAGATGAAAAGAAACTGGGAGAATACAGCACTTCTGAGTCAGTTGTTGGCACTGTGGAAGTCTAAAAAGACCCGAGTTCCAAATATGAACCTAGTGTGTTTTACAGTCATTACAACCAGAGATTGTACTCTTTTGTGAGAACTCCCATCTGTAGAATATGAAGATGCCATATGGATGACATAAATATAATAATTGGATTCATTTGGCATCCATGCATTAGGAAAATCTTTGCAGCCTTGGTCAGCTTACACTGCTGTTAACAAAGAGACATGAACAAACATGTATCTAGATGTGACTTAAATGCCTTGGAAATAATTTTGCCCTTGTCCCTTTGAAATTTATGGCTGAGCTACATTAAAATTTTTATTTGCTATTCATTATAATGCTCTGCTCTTCAATTATTTACAGCCTATTAAACTGTGATAGATGTTGAGGTTTTTTGCAGTACTCTTTTCCAGAATGTAAGAATAAAACTTAATAGCTAATTAATGCTGCATGCCCTTGTGAAGTTAGTTACATTACTGTATTTAATGTAGAGGTGTCTCTGTTCGTATTAAAGCATTACCTAGACAACCACATGAGATGCCAGATTAAAACCCTGCTGAATGACAATGTGAAGATTGCATTAACACTTACTTTTAAGTAACATTCAAGACTTTTAGAGTGCAGACAAGTCATGTTATAGAATAGGATTTAACATCACACATAGTCACAAAATTGTAAACCATGTTTTACTGATGTTAGAGCAATTTCATAAAAACTGTGAACTGAATGTTGTATTGTAATCATATTGGTTTAATCATAATCATATCCAAACAGAAGTGAAAGAACTGCCACATCTGTGTTTGCATTTTTTTATATAGTTGCTGATGAATGTTATGATTTCAATTGATCTACAGCTTTGTTTTCTCTGCTCTTTGTTTATAGGAGGAGTTTGGCTACAATGCAGATACGCAGAAACTTCTAGCTAAAAATGGAGAAACACTTCTCGGGGCTATTAACTTTTTTATTGCCAGTGTGAATACATTGGTGAATAAAACAATTGAGGATACGTTATTGACTGTGAAACAGTATGAAAGTGCCAGGTAGCTATCTCCTGTGTCTAGCTCTTTTCAATACCAATTAATCTTCAGAAAGCAGGCTTTGTATCAGCTTAGTCCTTGTATTGGAGTAACTAACCTGTCAGATAAAAGCCTTATAATGCAACTCATATAATTAGGATTTATGGTTAACTGTGACTGATTGCACGTATCTTCAAATGTTTTGCAAATGTCCTGTTGTAGACTTAATTTTACTTGTTAGCTGTAGGAGTAATTATAGCTATTTTTTCCCACGTGCTAGATTAAGGTGGCTTTTTAAGTAGCGTGACAGTGCAAGATTAACCCTTTTATCCAGCTGCATTGCAACAGGTAAAATAATCTCTTTGACTGAAGAACATTTAGTCTTGTGCTTCTGTTGATGCACAATGCATACAATTAACACTTCACTTCTTATGCAGAAGTTTCAGGCTTGGTCAGGAAGGGGAAAATGAAACAGAAATTTCTTAGTGAATAACATCTAGCAGTAGATAATGGGTTTCCTGCCCTGGAGAAGGTTACTTTTGGATGTGGCATAATACTCTAAAGCCAGCTTCCTTTTTCCTGCCAGGGACTTGTGGTCCTTTCTGATGAGTGGTTCCATTCTGATTTTCTTTCACTTAATAGGATAAAGTGTGTTTCTTTTAATTCGACAAAGGATGGAGTTTATGCATATAATTTTTTGTGATTTTTTTTTTTAAGGTCAGAACTTGCAAATCGTTTGATTTTTGAAGTTCTTTTCCCCCTTTTCTATTTGTTCTGTTCTAATGCTTATTTATAAGCAGAATTTTAAGTTATTGTTTTGATAATCAGATAAACTTTCAAAAGACATGAAAGGCAGAATTATTATGTGTATATAAGATATTGCTTTATTTTTGACACCAACATATTTAAAAAAAATTATTTCACACATTCTCCAGGGATCCCCTTGAAAATTTATACAAAATACATCTGCTACAATTGTTTTGGTCAGTCATTTTCAATATATAGTTCTTAACTTCTGAAATACCTTCACTACTTTCTGTTCATTAATCAAGTATTTTGTCATTTTAATAAGGCAAATAAATTACAAAGATTCTTCACTTACCTGGTTCATTTTGCAGTGTGAAAACAGGTCACATTTATTTCTGCACCTCTTCTGTCCTGTCCCCAGTTGCACTTTAGCATTCATCTGCTCCCCTCTTCTATCACCTCTCTATTGGTTTGTTTCCTTTTTTGGAATTCAGCCATAAACTCTTTAAATAAAGCCTGAATCAGACTGGCAATGAGAATCAGGAAAAGCCCTGTGAATACTACTCCTTTTGCCTCTGCAAATGTTGTATTTTATTTTTGAGCAGTTACACCAACTGAAAAATTGTTTTATAACCAGTTTTTAATCCTAATTTGTTTCCAAGAAAGCATATTTAAAAAACCAAAAATAGGGCGGTTTGTGCCATTAAAATTGGCTGATATGCTGGGTTCCATTATGTGAAAGCTACAAAGAAGTATGGAAGGAAGAGCGAAGCTTTGGGCAGGGCTGCACCATCTTTTTGCAGCCTGTTTTTCCATAGGACAGACAAATCCTCACAGAACTATTTGTGGAAGAACTATAAAACTGTTCCAATTAATACACATAGAGAAGCCTGGAGCACGCTGAAAATCCTTTAGGTCAGAGTTTGCTATAAGTGAGCTGTTCCTCAAACATCTGCTTAAAGAGGATGTTGTGCTCTTGGTGTGGTATTTGCACTCAACACAAACTCTCCACTGAACTGATTCAACAGAGAAGAATGACCTGAAAAATATTTGCTGTCTTTATCTGGGCTAGTTGGTTGAGATGTCCCAGGAAAGGCTCTTACCACTGAAGCCCATACAAAATAGGGCTGAGAACATGTGGCTGAGACAGGAGCAGAAGAGGGAGGGTGGTTGTTGAGGCAGTCTTATACAGTATACTTCAGGGTGGATTTGCTTGATGAATAGGAGGAGGAAGAAAAAAACTTGCCTGGGTTTTTTATTTTTTCTGCCCTTAACTGTTTTGTTCATCTTCCGTTGTACTTGGCCCTGTACATGAGGTCAGTTGTGAGACACTGCCTTTAGATGTCTTTTTTTCCCCCTCCTCCTCTTTCTTCTCAGGATTGAATATGATGCTTATCGAACAGACCTGGAAGAGCTGAATCTTGGCCCTCGTGATGCAAACACTCTGCCAAAGATTGAACAATCACAACAACTGTTTCAAGTGCATAAGGAGAAATATGACAAAATGCGTAATGATGTATCTATCAAATTGAAATTTTTGGAAGAAAATAAGGTAAGCTACTACTTCTGATATTATGTTTAGGAGTTTTGTGCTGTAAGTTGCTGCTTTCTAGAAATATTTTAGCTGTTAGATCTTAAAATGTATATTAATTTAAAAGAAGAGCAAGCAAAGAAAAGGTGAATTTTCTGAGTTCCTGCCGTATCACTGGAGGACACACTTTTAGAGCAGGCAGCCTTAGAAGACCCTAATCAAGCTGCTCCAGCTACAAATGACAAATATTATGGCAACAAGTGTCTTGTTGATACAGAGTCTCAAGTTTGGAAAAGCATTACTTTTCCAATTTACCACATGTAATGGTTAAATGAGTCATAGAACTACTGATTTAACATTCAAAGTAATACTTACTTTGACAACACTATCATGGAAGTTATGCACAAAGAAAGTGAGAGAACTATTAAGAGGCTTCTTCAAAATTAGGCTTTCTTTAAGGTTTTGAACTGAGCAATACAAAATTTTGTAATTGATGTCCTTATAGTTTCTTAATTTTAAACAGGACTCTTGTTGATTTAAAGGAGATTTTTTTTCCATAAGTGTTTATTTCAACCATACCATTTCACCTCTTCCCTCTTAATGATGGGATTACTACCCTTCTTATTCTTCTATCAGGCAAAAATAGAACTGCCATACAAAACACAATTTTAAACTGCTTTCTTTGATAAACAAGTCCTTTTAAATTGCTTCTAATTAGATGTGAAAATTAGTCTTTCAAGATCTGATTTTTGTTCATAGTCATGGTAAGTGAAATGGTTATCGTGTGACAATAATTCCTGTGTTTTCACAGGGAGGAAAATATGATTAAAACTTACATAGGAGATAGTAGGTTGTCAGTTTGTCCATGTCTCTCAGTGGATTAATGTTTTCAGTATGGATGGATTCATTTAATTTAAAAATTTGAACATAGGTAACAACTGCCTGTCAGATAATACAGGACTGGCCCCCGATGATAACACTAGCAAACCATGCTCTTTGCATGGAAGGAGGCAACTTCAAGGGAAAAATAATGGGATGAGCTAAACCAATTAAAGTGGATTATAATTCTTTTGAATATTTTATCACATATGCAGTTGCATCAGCTACTTAGAATAAAGATGGAAGTCAGGGAAGGAAGAGATAAGAGGAAAAAAGTGGAGAAAATCTACAACCTTTTTGGTTTCCAGAACAATATATGCTTAAAACATAGCTCCCGAGCACTGTTGCTTCATATAGGCATTTGCATTAGGACCCCCTGATCTGGAATCCCATAGGCGTTAAGAGTTGGTAGACCAGATCATCAGGTGATTAAAATCTGTTGTTCTTGCTGAACTAGTAGCCCATTAACTTGAAAACTGAAAAAATCCATATGGAAATTAATTTTCTTGAACAAGCTGAAGTCTAATCTAAGTGCTGATACTGTTGCTTAAATTAGAAATGCTCCTAAGAACTGAGTTTTAAAACTAAGCTAGCTTGAAAACAGGTATGCTGAAGTTGTCTCTTCCCCATCTTTATTTTCATCTTTTAGTAAGTTGTTTGCTACTGTACTTCTGTTGAAATTGTTTGATCCTTTCAGCTCATATCTGTAGAGGAATTCTGATGCTTAAGCTCAAATTGAAAATAATACTTAGCTTGCTTCCTCATAGTTTCCATTACCTATATAACAAACAGATCAATTTATGTTTATACAGATAGGAAAGCTTCAGAGTGAAATAATTTTATTTCCATCTTGTACAAAAAAACTCTTTATCATTTTTTTAAAACTGAATTAAATAGTTTAGGGAACACTAAAGAAGTTGTCTTCCTAGTGAGTCTTGAATTAGTACAAGCATCCTGTTAGCAGTCAGAGCCTACAAATTTTGTTTCTGAAAGAGATTGTTTTTTCCTTCCTGTCTTTTACACTAGTACAGAGGGGACTCTCACACGCTTAAGCCTTTCTATCAGTGGTTGACATTTCTCAGCTTTGACACTAGAGATGTAAAAATATTTACTAAAGACTGTATGCAGTTTTGTTCCCAAATAAAAAGTTACTTTCTTTATGATTAAAAATTGGCTTAAATATAATTATGTATTGAGAGCTTTACTGAGGTAACCATTACTTTGGTCTTTTCTATTTAATGTGTAGGATGACATTTTGTCATCATGGCAATAGTTTGAAATGAATAAAGGAAGTACCTTACCCTGTAGTGTAGGAGTAGCAATAGGATGGCTTGTGCCTGCCTTGGAGAAGGGCATAAATTGGTGGAGAAGCACTGGAAATGATGTCTTGCTGTTTCGTTCTGAGACGCAGAGCAGCAGTGTATGAACCTTGCAGAGCAATGGCCTTGGACATAAAAGCTCAGTCTGTGGTTTGCAAATCCTTTGTTTCCTACAGCTGAGAGCGCTGGCACAAAAGCACTGCCTTTTACACTTCAGCTGCCTTTCTGAAAAAAAAAAAAAAGGTTTTAAGAAGGGAGCAGGCGCAGCAACAGTTCTGTGCTGTCCACTGTTGGGGGTGTGTTTCTGTTAAGTGCTTACACTCAATAAAGTATGTGTTGAACTTTTCAGAATGGCTGTAGGTGAACAGAACTTTGTTTTCTGAGCAGATACACTCAGTCTCCTCTCTTTATGAGAACCTGTTTTAAAGAGAATAGCTATGGGGAAAATGGGAGTATTTGATACTCCAGGAGAAGCAGAAAGCGAGCTCAGGAGTATCTTTGCAGAGTTCCCTTGCAACATGGGTTGGTAGAGCTGAGCTGGGTACCAGTGTGGCTGTGTGATAACACTTCTTAATTAAGTACAGAGATCAGATATAGAACAAATAAACCTGAAACAAATTTTTAGTTCAGGTTTGCCTTGTTATTGCTGTTTATGGCAGCATAAATCCATTGGTTCAGTCAGGAACAGTTCAGCTATCAGCAGTGTGTTCCTACTAAATGGTGCTGCAGAGAACCTATAAAGCCAGTTTAACTGGCTGGTGGGCTCCACTTCGTCTGTGTTGCTGCAAATGTCACCAAAGAACCCACAATCTCACTGACCCTATCTAGCTTTTCCCTATATCAGGAAAAGGCATCACATGGTTGCAGTCTCTTTGTGACTGTTCTCCTGGGTTCGTATGTTAATATTTCAATTAAAAACCCCCAAAGGTTCTGAGAACTGGATTACATTAAAGCTGGAATTGCAAGTTTCTGGGTGTAAAACCAAGATACACGAGATTTCTTTCACTTTTATTACAGCATTTGATCTTGAAGTTAGAACTCTTTTTTTTTTTTTAATGTTGCTACAAAGTTGTCTTTGCCATCCCCAGATGGCAAAGTTCTGTAGAAGCTTGTAGCGTTCAAAATCGGGAGTTTACAAATATTTTTGTTTGGTTTTTTTTTAGTAAGAATGATGGCCTGTTCTTAGATTAGATTTCTATCACTGAAAAATTTTTGAAAAGGCATTGTCCTTTAGAGAAAGGGAAAACTGTTACTCTTGTATGCACTTGAGAAGTGTCAAATACCGTTCTGCATAGAGAAAGAAATTGAATGTGCTTCTCTGAGTTGTACTTCAGGAGTTTGATTCTTAACTGCTTTCTTCTACAAATGAAAGCAGTATGCAATCCATGGGAAACCCAGATAATGTAACTGTTTAGACCAAGTTAGGGGAAAGTATTATCATAGTTGTGAGGAGGTACAAACTGGCGTTTTTGGTCTTTGAGATGACTGAAACAGTCTGAATGAGGAGGATGTAAAGAAACATGGATGTACTGTGCCATGGAAAATATGACATTTAGTGGGAGGTGGGGAAGAGGACAATATTTAAAAAGACTGAAGTGTTAATAGCATCCAGAAGAAATGTGAAAAGTCAAATCCAAGTCTCCTAAGGTCTCCTGTGGAGGACATGCCTGGTTTTTATGCTTATCCACAAAGTTCAGTTCTGGTTTGAGACATAAGTTTGCCAAGTCTATTATGGAGTGCTTACTCTGCTTATAATTAGGAACAAATAGGTATATGTAGTTAATTAACTAGGAACAATGATTTTAGAAGTTGTTCAACTGTAAAACACAATAGCTTTTTGATAGGCATGCTAGCCATATATTGGAACCTGTATTTTAGCAGCACACTATTAACATTCTTTGATTGAAAGGCAAATCTTCAAACAGGCCTTTCCTGGAATAGGTGCTACAGCTTGGTGATCAAGAGTTGGCCTTGAGTGCTGTAATCTAACAGTTGCTTCAAGGCTTTTCTGCAAAAAAAGAGGTCCCTTCATCCTCTCTCCCCTTCCCCCCATTGCCTCCTTTGTTGTTTGTAAAAGTGTTTTTGCAGCTGTGTAGAGAATCATATTGGGGAACTGATCCAGGTAAAAGCAAATATGTTGTTGTCTGGTTAATTTTAATCTAGATCTGTTCCCTGATCCAACTGACTACATAACTGCATGAATGTTTTGCCAACAGAGAGCTAAGGTGAAATACAGTGTGAAAGTAGGAATCAGTGACTGGATATGGGAGTGGATTGGATACTTTCCTAATCCCCAAGCTGGCATGAGACTCTTTCATGGGGAAAGTGGGTAAATTTGAACTTGGCTTTAAGTGAATACTTGCTGTCAAGTTCTTTGCTGTGATTGCAGGTGTTTTTGCAGTGAACATCAAGTGTTTTGAGGTGTTACAGCTTTTTTCTCTTTGCTGGCTGCTGCTTCATAGCAGAGCTTCTTTGTACAGTGTCAGGCAGTTTAAGTGTTCTTTTTCTAGAAACTTTATCTCAAAGTTACTTGAATGAAACTGTGGATAAGGAGATCTTGCTATCACTTTTGCGATTCACTTAGCAATCAGCTTCTGAAAGAGGAGAGCAGAAGCTGTAGTACCTTGAACCTCTGTAACCAGTTTGATAACGATCACAAAACTTATACCACAATTATCTGGCTTGGGGATAGAACTTCATACAGTGAGGTAGCTCTGGTAGTTCAAAAAATACCACCAAAACAAAACATATTTTTTCAGTTCAAATCATCTGCCTCTACACTGTCAGTTCCTGCCTCTGTGTATGTTTGTCTGTGCACACACATACTTGAGCCTCGGCCTGACTGAATTTATAAAATTATAGAAGACTTCGGGGCAGTTCACAGAAGCTTCGTGTTAAAAGCTACCCTAACAAAGTACCAAACTAGGTCTCAGATTGAAGAACCTTGGCTGGGAGAGTAGGTTCATTACTCCTGTTTTATTTGAATTCCTATAAACAGTATGAGTAAAACTCTTGTAGCATTTTAATAATGTGCTATAACAGTGAATGTACTTCTGTGTAGAATTCCTAGCTTGGATTGCATGAAGTCTTGTATGTCAGTGATGAAAGAATCTGCTCAAGAAAAGCACTGTACTCTCTATCTAAACTTTTAAAAGCAAACCCTTTATGTTGTTGTGACACTTTCCACTTGTATTTTGTCTCAGGTTATGATGGGCACGGGGAATTCCTTTCTAACCGTACACATCTCTCCTGTATTTCCTTGGAGAACCTCTTGATGGAATAAGCTGTCATTTTACACTGCCTGTTCTTCAACATGTATTTACTTAAATTAGCCTGAATTATTACGAGAAACATAGGGAGAAAACATAGGGATACCAGTTTTCAAATTGTCAGAGCAACTTAGACTAAAGTTTGGGCCAGCAAAGAGAAGTTATCACTTAAGCAGGATATCAAGGTCTGTACAGTTGTCAGTTTACAGTCAAAACTTAATTTGTGAAATGAATCTATTATTCAGTTTCAACTTTGTGCTGAAATTTTTATATATCCTTGCATGGCTGCACACACAGACAGCCCTTTTTTCTCAAAGTATTTTTTAAAATATATTTATTACATTTCTGAGTAAATGTTACAGTCTTCTAGTGTCATAGCATATCAAATATAATGGTGGGGGGTTTTTTAATTTGAGATCTTCTGTTAAATGAAAACTATACGGTATTTCTGTATCAGGTTGCATACACTTCAGAAAAGCACATTAGCCAAATAACCTGTTAAAACAGGCATGGCCTGTGTTTGGCCTGCCAACTGATTGGCACAGGCCAAACCTGACCCAAGGACAGTTTTGATTCCCAGCATGACAGGAGTAGACTGTCCCTTGTGGATTGTGCTGAGAGATGAGGCAGTGATCCAAAATTTGAGTAGAGAAAGCTTAATTTGCTACCTGCCACATCCTCCCGTGGGGCTCAGTCAGCTACCTTGTTCCTCTGTTCTCTTCTTTGTTGGCTAAATGCTGTTGGGCTCAACACCTTGTAGGCTGAAAACAGGCACAGGGCCACCACCGTGGGGATTTGGGCTCTGACACAAGATTAAGGTTGTGCTGGGCTGAGAGTAAACTCGGGAACAAAAAGGACAGGGTTTGGCTACAGGAGAAACTGTACATGCTTTTTCAGCATACTACTGTTCATTCAGATTTCAGGTTTCCTGGTGTGCTAGGATGGAAATGTAACATTTGTTTAACTTTGACTTCATCAGTCAAGGCCTTATAGCTTGTCATCACAGACGAGGCTGGAAGAGAAAAACAGTGGTGCCCTCCAGCTGCCCTTGAGCTCTTTCTCCCCAGGTTTTGGTTGCTGCTATGACCTGTGTATTTTGTTACTAATTTGCACAAATGTTATAGTCAAGCTATTGACGAAGTGGTGTAAATAATCCTGTGTTATAGGAGGTGGGCAAGAAATATTGCTGGGAAAAAACATCAGTTTAATTTTATTTAGGTATACACGAGCTGGAAAACAGCAACTCTGCAAAAGGGGCAAACACATGAACTGTGTACTTAGATAAGGCCTTTTTCATGTACTGTTTCAGGGAGGTCCATTTGGCCTGCAGGCAGGTATCTTAGAGGTTTGGCATCTAATTTCAAGGAATCAAGTACTTGTAATCAAGCTTTTTATATTTGATAACATTATGCTGTTTAAGTGAATTGTGTTTGGTCTGTGCATGCTGAGTTGATATTGACTCTTAAGCATACTTTATGAAAACTGTAAATCGCTGTAATGCTAAAGAATTCTGTATTTGCATTTGGTATTTGTATTTTTAAACTTCTATTAATAAACCTATATGAAGTCTGAGCATCTCAAATACACCTGTTTTTTTATAACCGACCTGTGATGATGTTAACATCAGCTTCCTCCTCTTAATCTCTCTCTCTCTCTCTCTCTCTCCTTGCCTGCAGGTTAAGGTATTGCACAATCAGCTTGTTCTGTTCCACAATGCCATTGCGGCATACTTTGCTGGGAATCAAAAGCAGCTTGAACAGACACTTAAACAGTTCCACATCAAATTGAAAACTCCTGGAGCAGATGCCCCATCCTGGCTTGAAGAACAGTAATCAGATCATAGAAGAGGACCCAATGTTAACCTAAAAATCTTCAAATCTGAGGATAATTAAGGGTTGGGGTTGAAGGACTGTTGTAGTGATTCTTGCATGGACAGCTTTAATTTTTTCCCCTTTTATAATATGCTAAAACTGAATTTGATAGGAAAGTGGGTGACTTTAAGGTAACCAAAAGTAATTTCTGTCATTTCAAATATAGAGCACTCCTTTTGTACGTAAAGGTTGGTGGTTATTTCTGTAACTGGGATGGGGGAGGGAAAGAGGGAGGGGAAAAAAAAACTATTATAGATTTGCACTGACAAATGATGCTTGTGATTTCTGGTCATTTTGATGGCTAGTCAAAGTATTTCCAAGTGGAGGTTTACATGATTTGTACCAACATCTGGTATTTTACAGATGACTATAGAAAACATCTTTAGTAATTTTCGTATGACTTTTTAAAAAAGGAGGAAGTTAAAAGAATATTTTGCAAATGAATAATATAAGGCCTATATGCAATATCTGCGTATAAGGCAACAGTAGCAGATGGCTCATTGACTAGTGGAATTGCAGCAAATGCCTTTTTAAAAGACGAATCTTTCCATCAAAGGGTTAAAAACACTAAAGCAAGAATCACTGTCAGTCTGAGGCTTCTGAGCACAAATTTTTGCTTTGCACCAAGTGGTTTGCTGAGTGAGGCCAACCATGCAATGTACTAATTTCATTTAAAATGTTTCTTTCTCTATGAAACAAATACCGTACTAGCCTTAAATCACAGGTATGTGCCTTTTTATAAGATAATATTTTCCACCAGTGTATATAATCCAAGAACCCTTTCAATGTAATAGTTTGTCAGTTCCCAAGAAGGGGAAGGAGACTGTGTAAATGCTGTGTCATTGTACACATAGAGCAAGTCAAAGCTTTAGTTAAACTTCCTGGACAGGTATGATTTTGAGAGGAAATCGGGCCAGTATGTTTTTTTCTGTTTAATTGAAAAGCATACTTCAGCAATGGGAGTAACATGGAGGTTATTTTTTAATTTCTCCATAATTTGTGTAGTCCTTAAATGTAAAATTATATGTCAATTTTATCATAGACATTTTAAATTCAATATATTGAGTCCTCATTTGCACATGTTATGTTGCTTTCTGTTATGTTAAGTAAAATGAAATACTTCAAATATGTTATTTACAATGGTGTGGATTGTATGATTTATGTACTGTATGTTCAAACGCCTTTCAGCTGACATTCTTAAAGTTTTCAGTGCTTAACACAATTGTAATGTAACTGTAAATCAAACTTTTTAATCATTCCTCATTAAATTCTTGGCCTGACAGAGCCTTCTTTATGTTTTTGTTCTGTCAGAATCTCTTGTAATAGCTCTGTTATGTTCCCCAGAATGTATATCCTATGTAAATTTTGTATTCATATTAAAGGTGTTTGCAGTCAAATTCCTGGACTTGTGATGGTTAAGAGTAGAACAGAGCTTCTGCAATGAAAGCTTAGTCCTGTTTATGTGAGGTGCCATCCCTCCCCAAGAATTTCTCATAAAGCAGTAGTAGGTGGTAACGCTGATGCTGTTTTATTTCCAGGTGATTTAATAGTGTGCAAGTTCAACTGGAAAGTAGACTTGTAGTGAAACAAATCTTTCAGTATATGAAAGATTTCTTGAAATTTTAAAGGAAATTTAATTTCATTTACAATTCTTATGAAGCCATTGACTTCCACTGTCTCTGAATCTGGGCACAGGTATGGGGAGAAAAGTCAGCTGTTGAGACTCTAGGAAATGCATTGTAGCAGGGATGAAGAATACAAGCCTACTGACTACAGCTGAAGTATGAGCTTTCAGAACACTGTAGGAAAAGGATACATAAGGAACATGTATCACTTTTTCTGTCTCAGATTCATGTGGCTCCTGCTGTGTCTCCTGGATAGTTGTTGCTCGGAAGGAACTGATCTTTCAGAAATGGTAAGAGTGAACTTGAGTCTGCAATTGCCTTATGAAGGAACGACCCGTGTGGCTCTGTGTAACTCTCAAACTTTTGCAATGGCTTAAAACTGCTAGAGTCTCTTCACCTGGATGAAAAGGTTGGACTAAAGAGATTACCTTCTAAAACCTGTCTGTGTATTGTTTAAGACTGGGGGAAGGAAGAATTGCTTCCATTTTGCTCACCAAAGCAATTATTCCAATTGGCAGCCTCGGTGAGGAGGGTTCTCTGTTCGGCTGATTAATAGGTATTAACTGATAGTAGTCTGTTGTAGTACTTTTAACTTACTTTCTTTGTCCCCACTGAAATATATATGCTTATGAAATAATTCAAGCTCATATCTTATATTCAAAATTAGCTCTTTAGATCTAACCAAATTTAGAAACTTGTATCAAGAGATTGTAAAAGACACTTCCAGATTTTCTAATGGAAAGTAATTATGGTTGTCAGGCTTTCTGATGCTTGCAAAAAAGCTTCACAAATATCTTAAGGTTATAATGCAGCTTTTATCTAGGTAGACATTTGTCAGGAGGGGGGGGTGTTGTTTGTAGAGGAGGCAATACCCACCTAGTAGAGTCTTGTCCATGAAAGGTTTCCTCTCTGTTGATGCTTATAGTGTTGCATGAGGTTTCTCAGGATGAAGAATTCAGAGCAATTAGTAGCATTTTCAAATATGCTGTTGTAGCTGCTGTACCAGAGACCCAGGGAGCTGTTTTGATTCTCGGTGACCACACTGTAAGTTATATGTACTTCCAGCTTGTTTGAAACTTGTTGCTCCTGTTATTTTGTTTGTCTGAATTCTACCAGCAGCTTTTCTGCTCTAAAAATACTCTTTGGCTTAGTCCATGCTTTGCCAAGCTCCTTACAAAGAACCTTTCTGGTTTGAAGAGAGGTCTTTACAAGCAGAGTACAGTAACACACCAGCATCATTAAAGTAACAGCTTTTTTTCAATCTTCAGTCAACTGGTTTTCCCAGAAACCTTATCTCTTGACTGTCTGTCCTTCAAAAAATGATCAAAGCAATGTAAAAGGAAAGCTAAATGTTCCCCTCAACTCCGTTTGAACTGAATGGGGGGTATATGCACTTTTTATGCTCTGCTTATCTGCTTGTTCCTTGTTGTGGTGTTACAAGAAGTATAAGATATTGTAATTATTTAGCATTCCCCATCTGCAATTATCTTTAGGCTTGTTTCTTTTTAGTCTGGTTATCTTTTCCATGCTGCATGCTTGGTGTGAGGGTTGTACTAGTCACAGATTTTTTTGTATTAGTCATTAATCTCTTCATATTTTGTGATAGCCCCCCGCTTAACTTACCCCACTACTGACAACTAAGTTGTGTCAAATTGAAAGGGGTTTTTGTATGAGAAGATCCAGAGAGGAATTGACTGTTGCTTGGTTTATATTTCTCTCAGTTCTCCTTGTTACTTGGCCTTCCTAATAGCTCCTTGACATCTTTATGTTCTTTCAGGTTGGTCTGGTCTTAAAGCTAGGGATACATAGAAAGCACAGTTGTGTGTCTGACAGCAGTCTTGTTCACCTTTCTACACCTATTTTCACCAAGGTCCCGGCTCTTCATTTCTAGGAGTCTTATGTAGAAACTAAATGGCCAGATAGACAGGGTTACAGGTTTACATGTTTTTGTCATCATGGCAATAGTTTGAAATGAATAAAGGAAGTACTTTACCCTGTAGTGTAGGAGTAGCAATAGGATGGCTTGTGCCTGCCTTGGAGAAGGGCATAAATTGGTGGAGAAGCACTGGAAATGATGTCTTGCTGTTTCGTTCTGAGACGCAGAGCAGCAGTGTATGAACCTTGCAGAGCAATGGCCTTGGACATAAAAGCTCAGTCTGTGGTTTGCAAATCCTTTGTTTCCTACAGCTGAGAGCGCTGGCACAAAAGCACTGCCTTTTACACTTCAGCTGCCTTTCTGAAAAAAAAAAAGGTTTTAAGAAGGGAGCAGGCGCAGCAACAGTTCTGTGCTGTCCACTGTTGGGGGTGTGTTTCTGTTAAGTGCTTACACTCAATAAAGTATGTGTTGAACTTTTCAGAATGGCTGTAGGTGAGCAGAACTTTGTTTTCTGAGCAGATACACTCAGTCTCCTCTCTTTATGAGAACCTGTTTTAAAGAGAATAGCTATGGGGAAAATGGGAGTATTTGATACTCCAGGAGAAGCAGAAAGCGAGCTCAGGAGTATCTTTGCAGAGTTCCCTTGCAACATGGGTTGGTAGAGCTGAGCTGGGTACCAGTGTGGCTGTATGATAACACTTCTTAATTAAGTGCAGAGATCAGATATAGAACAAATAAACCTGAAACAAATTTTTAGTTCAGGTTTGCCTTGTTATTGCTGTTTATGGCAGCATAAATCCATTGGTTCAGTCAGGAACAGTTCAGCTATCAGCAGTGTGTTCCTACTAAATGATATGTAACAAATGGTGTCCTACTGTGCTAGTTAAATAATTATACATCTTGCTGCCTTTTAAATAATACTAAAGGCTTTAAATTCAAGCACTTGAGAGTTAAATAATGCTAAAAACTAGTGTTGCCTTTTTAGTCTTGATTTGCCTTTCTTACATGTGTGTATGCATCATGCTAGTTTTATGTGGTAATTAATTGCAGGGTTTTGTTTTGAGAGGTTAACTACAACAGTGCTTAATTTTGAAACCAAATAGAACTTGGTTTTAACGTGACTGGAATGTCACAAGTAACTTCTTCTCCTGGCTTGGTCCTAACACTGTAGAATTGTGGGCTTGTAATGAAGATGGTGACATCTTTTGTTCAGACATCTTTTTTTCCATTAGATCTCTTCGGTCATTAAATTCATGTTCAAACTAAAGAATTTGAAGCTATTTGTGCTCTAAAGAAAAGTGGAGTTTACTAAAGACAAGGGCTATTTTTCCTCTCAAAGAAAAAAAAGTCATCTTGAAAGCTGTCTTGAGCATTTTGTTAACTAGAAATCTTAAAAAATTAACAATATGATTTTGGTTTTGTAGTATACCAACTCATCTAAATGCTATCTGTTCTAGGGAGGTGCATTTGTTGTTTATTATAGGTGGGGCTGCTTGATCTACCTATTATTAAAGTTGCCTAATACTTCCTACTGTAAAGACCTGTTTTCAGTTGTTTGTAACTCAGATTAATTTTAGCCATGTGGGCAAAATAATTGCCTGTTGGTGTTAACATGTTTAGGGAAAAAAATCAGCTAAAACCTTAATTTGCTAACACAATGTTCTGGAAAAGTTCAGGGAGAACAAACCCACAGGGTGGGGAAAAGTGAAGAGTTTAACTTCACATCCGGACTGGCTGCCGGGTCCTCTGCTGTCCTGTTCGGTTTTTGACTTTTTCAATACAATGGCATTATGCAAGTCTCTTGTTTGGCTTGCTCTTTCCGTCTTTTTGAGTGAACATTTGTACTCATGACTGGCAGCAATGAAAACAAGTCTCTTTGGCTCCAACACAGGCAGCTGCAGTCCAAGCGGCAAAGCCCTTCCTCGCCGATGACCTCAGGGGTGACCTGACACTCTCGAGGAATGTCCATGCTGGCTCAAAGCGAAGCGTGTCCTCTCCAGCTGCTGCTAAGCCTGCCAAGTGGAGATGTGTGTTGTGATGGGAATTGCCTTTTACTGCAGTTGAACTCTTTTTGCACAGTGAATTTTGAGCTTAAATGATCAGGTTCTGACATTGCGTTCCTTAAATTTTCCTTTTGTTCTAATATTATTTTTTTTTAATTGAGTGACTCAGACAGGCTGTCTTGCCAGAGCAGTAGGTCAGATCTGTGGCCACAGAACTGTAAGTCGGGATGGTGTAACCTCAGCAGCCATGGGCCTGGGCTCCAGGCCTGGGGCCACAGGAGGCTGTCTGGTCTCCCACTCTTCCTCTGGTTCCTGCCTCCCAAACCCTGAGCAGAGGCAGTAGTCCAGGTTAAGCACTACACACGGAAGTAAGACACGATTTTGTCCTCCTGCTCCTGCTTTCCCACCCCTGCTATGCCAAGGTGTTATTTTCTCTCTCATATGCTGAGCTTGGAAGCTCTGGTGGCTGACTGAGCAAGGCTGGAGGTGAGGTTTTTTTCTTTCTTTCTCTGTTCTTTGTCAGAACAGGAAAAGTTTCTGTTTCCACCTTGGAATTTGCCTCCTGTAAAAAGTAGTGATGGCGTGTGTTTTTGTTGACTTGAGTGAGTGAAGTTCTTCACCTTTCCTCCTTTTGGGAAGAGGGTTTTATTTTTGAAATAGGATTCAACCTCTTGATAAAATATTTTAGAACAATGTGTTTGTTTGCTGTCTCATCAGTGGATGGTATTTTGGCTTCCAGGTATCCACAACTCATGTGCGCTGTCCCCTGAAGCGCCGTAACCCCGGGCTATGATCCCATCTTAAATTCATCTGAAGTTCTCTCACACCGCCCGCTTTGGAGACTCCAGGGGCCGAGCCGGCGCGCCAGTCTTGTCTGCCTGTTTCCCCGGGGCTGGCTGGGCTGAGCCGGCGGGGAGCGCCCAGGTGAGGGATGCGGGATGGGACAGGGGATGCGCTTCCTTGGGAGCGAGGGCAGAAGGCGAAAGGCTTCAGCCGGAGAGGGCAGCCCGTTCCCCCAGCCGAGCGCGCTGCCGGTAGCACCGCTGTCCTGTTTCTATAGCGATAGTTGCTGTGATTGCGGTGACAGCGTGCGGGAAATGATGGATGGATGTGTGAATGGATCAGCTCAGCAGGAGCTGGCTTAGACCGAGTCCCGCCGCAGACGCCACTGCGCATCTCCGAACGCGGTCGCGGCGGCGCCGGCTCTGGAGAGCGGGTCGCTCTCCTCCCGCACGGGCGTTTCGGTGGCACCGGCCGGGCACAGAGGGACACGGTGCCTCCCCGTCCCGCCACCGGGGCGCTCCCGCAGCCGTCACCGTCACCTGCCGCGGCCCCGCCCGGCCGCGCCTGCGCTGCCCCGCCCCGCGCGCCCGCGGCGCGGCGGGCCAGGCGCGATGGGAGGAGGCGGCGGCGGCACCGGAGCGGCTGCGCCGCGGGTGAGCGCGGAGGTGAGCGAGGGGGTGAGCGCGGAGCGGGCTCGGTGCAGGGCTCCCCGGGCCGGGGGGGGCGCTCCGCGCTGCTGGGGGGGGGCGCGGCCGGGGAGGACAGAGGGGTCGCCGCCCGCGTACGTGGGTCCTTCTCCGTCTTCCCGAGGCGGCGGAGGGGTGAGCGCTCTCTGGGGAACGGGCTCCCCTTCCCGCGGGGTCCGACCTCCCGCTGTCCAGGGCTGAGAGCCGCCGCCGCTCCTCCCGCACGGCGTGGCGGGGGCTGCCGCGGGGACCCCCGGCTCTGTGTGGCGGGGCGAGCGCGTCCCGCAGGGGCAGGTGTCGGGAGCTCCGGCCGGGCCGGGCGGGGAGCGCTCCCTGCGGGCGGGGCGCCTCAGGACGCCGGGTCCGACGGGAGCCCGAGGGGAGCGGGGCGCGGGGCGCGGTGCTGCCCCGGATCCAGCCGAGCTGCCCGCGCCCTCCGCGCTGCCCCGTGGCCTGTGGCGTCGGTGGAAGGGAATTGCGGAGTAAGGATCTCTCTCGGGGCGCCTCGGGTGGTCCCGGAGGCAGGGACCTCACAGCGGGGCCAGGCACCTGCTCCAGGACGGAAAACAAGACGCTGAGGCTGAGGGCTCCTCCACTGGAAGTCCCTTCCCTGCAGCTGGGACCCCAAGCCAAAACCAGCTGGAATCGAGCCCCCCGGCCCGCTGCCCGTGCCCGTCCTGCTGGCGCGGGGACCCGCTCGGGGGTTCTTTGCCCATCCCGGCCGGCTGGCAGGGTCGTGGTTCCCTACCAGGGGTTTTGTTGGATACATGAAGGGATGTAGTTTGAAGTTGCTGTGATAGCACAAGCTGTGTCTTCTTTGTAACCTGCGGGTTTTGGCAGGATCAGGGGCTGGTTATCGGTATCTGCAGTTCCTCTCTTTGCAGTCAGCAACTAGTTGCTCCCTTTGCCCCTTTGTACAGCGGTTGTTGAGACGCAGACATCCAAATACTGTGGTTGGGCTTTGGTGTCAAAACCAGCATTCTCGTGAGAACTTGGAGGGCGCCTGACACAGAAACGTGGGCAGGAGAGAACTTAAGGTGTGAGTTAAAGGGAGTAATATCTTGCAGTATGAATTATGAAATGCCCTTCAGTGCATCGGGCATTTCACCTGTTGATTTGTGTATGCAAACACAGTGTGCGTCCGTCTGGGTGGCAACTGCCTTTTTTGCAAGAAACAAATTACTGTAGAGTGTTTCTCTTCCTACCTGGGGAGAAAGTTGTCCCCACCCTCTAAATTTTAAATTACATTTCCAAGTTAGATTAGGTTGGCTAAAACAATGAATGAGACAAAGAAATAAAATTTTTCTTTTATGCCAAATATGGACGCAATTAAAATGTGCAGTAAAGGCGTTACTTTAGAGCTCTTGTACTTCTTGGACTGTTTTGGGTAACAAACATGCAATAATGAAGTGTAATTGAGACATCTTAAACGTTTGTTCTTGACTCCCTTTTTTTTCCCCCTTTAATCCTTTGAAAAGTGCGGAGAGGCTCCTTAGGAGTTAAAATTTTGCTTGGCTTCTATTATGCATCCCAGTCCCAGCGTGTCTTAGTAGTTCACAGTTGGAAAGGCTGCGTCGTTCCCCACCTCCTCTTGCTGTACTTCCTGCTCAGAGGCACCTGCTGATACCAACAAGCAGCCCAGTGCCTGTCCTGGCTGCCAGCTTCTCTCCTCTCCCACCCACAGTAATGGTGGGAGCAGTGGGAACATCTTTGAGCCACTCCTCCAAGAGGCAGCACGAGAAGGGAATTCTGACCAGTCTCCTGGTACCTGGTAACTCGAGACTGCCATCCTCTTACAAGCAGGTGACCTCTGTCACCTGAATTGTGCTTATCTGTCAGAAAACAAAGCTGAATGCCAGCCTTTATGCTGTGCCTCTCCTTTCATGCCTTCCTTCCAAATGCTGATTCTTCCCCTTTCCTGCTTCTGGCTGACTGTTACCTCATCTAAAGCAGTACAGGGCTTGAAAACAGTTGGCTTGAAAACAGTTTTTCCTGTTCTATATATCTATCTTTACATCTAGGTTGAGATGTTTTCTTCCCTGTGCCTTCTCCACTCCTTTCACTAGGAGTGTCCCTTGTCTAACTCAGAAGCACTCAGGTCTGAGATCAGTCATTTTCCACTCCTGTGTGTTAGTGCTGGGACTCTGATGATTCATTGCCTACAACTTTGTTCCATTAGGATTTGATCCTGTTTTTCCTAAAGCATCCAGATTTATTGAAAGTTTCAAAATGAGGTTCTTGCACATTGCCAGGGGCATGGTTGGTCAGTCTGTCTCTCTCTCTCTTTTTTCTTTTCTTTTTTTTTTTTAATCTGTGGGAACCCAAGTTAGAAAATAATAATAATGTTGAATACTGCTTTGTGATGGTGGAAAACTAGCTAATACATTTTTAATTTTTAAATAAGTAGTAGGGAGGAAAAGTTTTTTTCCTAGTGGAGTATTTCTTTAAATTAATGCAACACTTAATTGCTTTGAGTGGTTAATCTCTTTCCACCACCTTGCACCTGCTTTTTTATGCCTCTCTGCTTCTATGATCATGGACTTGGGAAGAGAGGCGTGAACATACAGAGCCCTGTAATAGCAGCTGGATATTAATGCTGACTTAAATTTGAAACACTCTATCCTGATCCACTTTCTTTGTAGCTTTTCTCCTTTTTACCATGCCATTAAAATATTTTCCATCATTTCTATGATTTAAACATCATACAGGTTTTGATATAAGTTTTCTATTCTTATGAATACCTGTATAATGTAAGGTATAAGATCAGAAAGTCTGAAGCAGGAGAGAGGAGTTCATTGCTACCTGTGCAAGCTTTTGAGAAGAAAAGGTACAGTGGATCATTTTGTGCTTGTTTCCATTGGCTTCAGTGAAGCTGTGAGTGGCTGAGCCCTTGCAGACCAAGAGAGAATTTGCCCTAAGGCTTATTCCTGTGACTTGGGTCTGTTTGTTCCTGTACGGTGATGGATCTCTGGCAAAAATAGCGAAGCTTTTTCATCACTATTATACAATGTCAAATTGATCTGGGTTGCTATTAGCTCCATGTGAACCCTGCCGAAGAGGCATACCACTAAACAGGTGCCAAATTTCTGATTTGATGTTGTTCTTGTGCCAGTGCATTACTTCAGCTTTTTCTGTTGAGTTTTCCTGTGACTGATTTTTGCTCAGGGGCCCTGTGTCTTCTGTCTAAATTTGTATTGTGTGGCACTTTGATTTTTTTTCTTTTTTTTTTTTCTTCTGGTCAATTCCCAATTTTTTTTTTTTTTTTGAGATAGCTTCCAAATTTCCATAAAATCATGGGATTCCTCTTTGGTCTGTACTTGAAAACACTTGTTTTCTCTGAGACTTATGATTTAAATCTGTATCAATAGATTTGGCTTATCAAAATTGTAGGTTTTGTGGACATCATACTCTTACTTGAGGGTTTGCTGTCAATAATAGCATCTTCATTTAGAAGGTGACAATGTAGGAGAAAATACTAAAAGCTATTGTGATTCCTGTTAAGTTGTTTCATGAGATAAGCTAGACATAAAAATTTTCCTAAATATTTAAATCTTTGCATATGTACAATGCTCGGGATGTGTAGGATCCTATTCCTGTCAGCTCCTCTGTCCTTTCTGTTACTGAACTAGCTCTTTTAACTTAGATGCTGAAGTAAATTATAAGGGGCAGCTTAATCAAACTGTGGTCTTTGTTCTCTGAGTGTGTTTTGGGAGGTAGTATAACCAGACCAGCAATACTATAAATTCATCTTAGTGAACATAAAGAGTTTAGGGACTGCACACTATTTTTCCCTTATTGGCAATTGTGTGAAAAAGGCAAAAAAAGTAGTACATTAAGTTACATTGTTAAATCTTAGACATAGTTTGTTATTTTAATGCAATTTGGATTTGAGCCGTGAATTCAAAGGATTCAAACAGGGTCTCTTTGATCCAGTTAATCCAGTACCATAGTTAATACTTATATCTTCTAACTGTGTGTGGTCACCTTTAAAAATGTATCTGAAATTAGGAGTAGAATAATATTGGTTTGTTTTAGTAATTTGCGATAAATATATTTTCTTACAAAATTGCACTGAACTGAGATTAATAGGTAGTTTCAATATATACTGTGCGTGATTTAAGAGATGTTCTTACTTTTATATATGTTCTTGAAATCTAGGCACCTAAAGCTATTTAAAATCTTAGTGTGGATAAATATTATACAACTGCCCTGTGAAAGACTTTTGAGTCACTAAATTTCCCTTCTGGATTAAAAACTTGATAGCTGTTGTACCTTAATTTTGGTGTCTTTTCAGTGCAAGGGACAATATCCAGTCTCTCTGATCTGAGTCTCCCTATTGTCCTTTGTTGTAGGTTGCGAAGATGATACAGTCCCCTCTTGTGTTGCTGCTGCTGGCAGACTAGGGTTTAAGAGGGAGTGTCACCAGTGGCTGCTGCACTCACTGTTCAATGTTTCAAACCCATCCAAGGAAGTAACACTCTCCACTTTGGAGAGGCCATAAAATGCATGTTATGAATTGTCTCTCCTTGGTCAATGATAAAGAAAATGGGGCTATTCCAGTTGCAACAGGATTAATGAACGAGGATACGACGACAGCATCTCAACTTTCTCAGCCTGCAGCATCACCGCCCCCTCCGCCATGTCCCCTCACAGGGGCTCCCCCAGCCCCTCCACTTCCCCCGGCAATGCTGCCTCCACCACCACCCCCTCCTCCACTGCCTGGGCCCAACTTACCCCTGCCTCCACAGCTGATAAATGGGCATGACAACCATGGCAAAAAAAAACGAATGCGGAGCTTTTTCTGGAAAACTATCCCTGAAGAACAAGTCCGTGGTAAAAACAACATCTGGACAATTGCTGCAAGACCACAGTATCAGATTGATACAAAGACAATTGAGGAACTTTTTGGGCAGCAGGAAGAAACCAAGCCCCAGGACTCCCGAAGTCGATCTTCAAAGTCTTCGTTTAAAGAGACTAAAGAGGAGGTAAGAATTGAAGTATAACCTCTTTTTTACATAATGCTGTGGGAGTTATGTGAATTCTGCCTCGCCTTTGTCTCTTTCTCTGTCAAGTTTCATCCTTACGGCAAATTTGTCTTGATTTGAAGGAGAGGGGAGCGATGGAAAGGATAAACTCTTTGTTCTTAGTGGCACATATTTGTTTTTCAAAGAGCTAACAGTGTTTTATTATTTTAACTTGGTAAGTGCTGTGATTTGATCACCTGTTAAAATAAATATGAATAAGTGGAGGGAGCTGAAGGCATCTGTATTTACTCTTGTTGGATAGCCCTTGAGTTTCCAATGCGGAACACAGGTGTGTTGTTGCCCTTCTCTTCAGCTCTTTCCCTATGTCTGTGGTGCAGATGAGATGTTGTACATGCAAACATGCACCAGGCAGGAGAGAAGAGGGTCCTGTTGCAAGGGTTAATGCTGTATTATACCCTTGGTGTCCTAGAGACATCAGGAAGGGAAGCACCAGAATGACAGCAAGGATATAAAACATAATGTAGTGATTAAGGGTATTTGTTATTTAGTTGAGGTAAAGTTTCACCTTTCATAAACATGGCTTTCCTGCTCATGAAAACCTTATTTCATCTACCCTGCTTTTTCTGGGCATTAAAATAACCCTCTAACAAGATCTGAAGATTGTCACTGGTTTCTGTTCTGGTGATGAGGTGCTACATAGCAAGTACTCTCAGGTTCAGCCACTCTCTGTGAACTGATAAGTAGCTTTTCTAGTTCTTAAATCCTCATTTATAGACAGCCTCTTTGTGAAGCCTGAATTGAATTGTCTCAACTGATCTTTCTGTGAAGTAATTGGAGGGCTGAAATGCAGACAATCACTGGTGTGTGTCTACATACATGTTAGCTTGTAAAAAAAATACAGAGGGCATGGGGTTAAGACATGTAACAATGCATCAGTTTTTAGTGAGAAAATAGGGACTAAAAGTTGCTGGTATCTCGCAAGATTCGTGAGATGTCAAAATAAGATCAGCAGGGACAAGATGAGAAACCAGTATACTGATAGCTTGCATGTTGTACATAGACTAAAATGAAAGATTTTGAAAGGCATGTGTATTGCAGGCTCTGAAGCCCTGACATCGGGAAGTAGTAATTGGAGCCATCATCAGAGGTAGTCATTACCTCTGTGCTGTGTTCAGGCTATGTTCATCTTCAAATCAGGAGTGTAGTGAGTGGACTTCCTGTGCCGTTTACAGATGCTGTGTTTTCCTTAGAAGCTTCCCCTTTCAGAACTGCTGTGTAGTGAAGATCTAGTTCTGGTAAAAATTACAATAAGTTTCATAAAACAGAATGTGGCTCGTGGTGCAGTAGCTGGCGCAGAGAAAAACCCCATTGTGCTCCAGAACTCATGCAGCATTAGAGATGAAAATTAGAGGCCTGCAGAATAAGAGATTCACCAAGATACAGTGCCTTGGAAACAAAAACTTGCCTTGCTGCAAGTTAATTGTTTTTTTGCATCTGTCTGGAGCTGATATGGTGGTCCAGTGCATCTGCACTGCTTGATGCCTGTGCACCCTGGTTCAGGGCTCCCTGAGTGACTTTGTGCGTAGCAGGTGGTGAGGCAACAGCACTTGCCTCTGAGTGATGCCACTTAAGTGACAAAATGTTCAACACCGTTGCTAAGCTTTATCAAGCGTGCTGCAGCAGTGTGTCAGACAGCGATGAGCAATTTCTTATGTGTTAATGGACTTTGCAGTCCTATCTGCTTAGCAAAGAGGGAAGGAGATAATCCCGAGGAGCTATGTGTTATTGGAAGTGCGGAAGTACAGATGCGCAACAGCTCACCTGCTTAACGTGACTACGGACAGGCATTGTTCAGCAGGAGTCTGGAGGTCTGAGGCATGGGAAATGTTTGTGATTCCCATCGTCCGTGCTGTCAGGTGCTGCTCACTTACTTTAGTGCAGAATGATTATCCTCAGCTCACTGTAGTAAAACCTACACAGGCTGAAAGGAGTTGGAGGCAGGCTGAGGTACACGGTGTCTGTGTGACCTTGTGGAGAGCGTGTTAGCGTGGGGCTGAGGGCGCTGTAGTTCTCTTTGTGGCTGTGTTACTGGCTGACAGGGAAAGATGGACAAGATGTTTTTTTTGTTTCGTTGCCTCTGTTCTTAGTTGATTTTAGAAAGTGCTTTATGGTCTAGCAGTGAAAATATTCTTTGGAGTTTAAATAGTGGAATTAGCCCAGTTGGCATAGTATGTCAGCAATGAATTTTCAAGATTACTTCAATTGCTTGAACTCTACTATCACTTAGATCCAAATCTGAAAAAAGCAGCACGTGTTGAAAGTGCTTTACAGAAGTGCGTGGCTGGAGAGTGCTCTGTTGTTGCAGTGGGGTTCCCCTCAGTGCAGTGGTGTAGCTCCAGTGAAAGTGGTAAAGGGTGATTCTTCAGCCAGTGTTGAGGAGAGACTGTGGAGGAGACTGGGGGGTTCACACCTTTTCCAGAGATAGCTGTTGGTTACAAAGTTATGAGCAGTTTTGGGAGAAGTCCTACACGGGTGGGAGCTTACAACACTACATGTCCTTTTAATTCCTCACTGGCTGGTGATTTATACAGGGAATTTAGCTGTAACATTGTCATTATAACAGAAGTCCCTTTTGAGGTTTGAGTCAAAACTCCTACAGCAAATGCTTTCCTTTTTGTAAACAATCCCTCACCAAACCCTTAGGAGATTAATTAACATGTTTCCTCGACTAAAGGCTTAATTTGCCCTATGGTTCCATGTAATTTGAGCCTCTGAAAAATAGGGGGTGTAGAGGTAAAGTTTACACGCCAATTTACTTTCGCCGTCCTTCTGTGGTGTCACAGTATGGCACAAAATACACTCACCCAGGCTTATAGCAAGCCTGGCAGCAGAGTGGGCAGAACAGCTTGTCAACCAGAGGAGCTGGTCTTGCTTTGTCCTTTGAACTGTCCCTCTGCTTCTGTCCCTTACCTCACCCCATATGTCTGCTGGCTCTGGACAGATACTGGAAAATATAATACAGACACTGGATCCTCTGTAAACATATTTAAGTAAGTAGCTCAGCAGAATGCCGTGAGGTTCTTCATTTGTTTTCTGCTCTTTTAGTGAGTTTTGATGACTTGTGAAAGGGTGCAGTGAATACCAGCACCTGTACAATGGAGAGAGGAAGAAAGAGAAGGAAGATGGAAGGAGTGAACAGGATGTCTCTTGTCCCCTCTCCTAAATATGCCTTCTCTCTGTTTTCTCTGTGCTGGCTCTGATGCACATTCCACCTTCTTGAAAGCTGATTCAACCAGTTAATCCAGCAAAGAACTAACAGCAAGAACCAAATGAGATGAGTACCAGTGCCTGCCTAAGGGAAAGAGCAGGTTAGGAACGTGACAAGGGAGAATGACATGGAGTGGGACAGCCCTTTAGTAAGCTGCCAGGTTCACTCTGCTGCACTGTGGAAGTACACCTTTCCTCAACTATTCCAGGCAGTGCATGTGGCTCAGAGAACAGAGGCCAAAATATTAAACTCGACAGTGATTTAGTGCATTGTAAAGTGAAGTGGAAGTTGAAACAGGAAGTTGTTTATATTCTTCCTAACCTTCAGCACCAAGCCTGAGCCACCAGGATATTCCATGCTTGCTCTGATTTGTAAACTGTATCCCACCATGTGAAAGCCCATTGTTCTTATGCAAAGAATACATACAATGTTTTGCTTTCACTAATCTGTCATAAATCCTCTTTGTCATGTTCATGTTCCTGTTCCTCATTGACGATTTCATGGTAAGAAACTCCTGTTGCATTTCTGCAGTCACTACAAAGCCAGTTTTGATGAGAGGCTTTTTGTGTCTCCCAGAACACTCCTCTGAATCTGTCGTGTTGATTGCAAATTTGTGTCAGGGTTCAGGAGCTGATATCATCTTACCATCATCACAGCTCCACCATGGTACTCAAGCTAATTTTCCCCTTCTGTTAATACATCGAAACAGTGAACATTTCAGTGGTGGATTAACATTTGTTGAACTGAGGCTCTGTTACCTGTGCCTGCTGCAGATTTTGGAAACGTGCTGGGTTGAATACTATGGCGATGAAAAGCAGATTCATGAGTGAATTGGTGTCTGTGAATCGGTGTCCTTGCTTTAAAGATTGCACTGTTTATGAAGCGGAAGTGGCAAGTGTGTGAGCCTGTGATGCTTTGCATTGAATGGCAAAGTGCAGGTGTTGACATGATGGAAAGCGTCTGAGGGAATTGTAGTATTTCCAGTTTCAGAGAGCTGAATAAGATGAGAATGGAGAAAGCTCTCCTGAATTTATCTAAAGTAAATCATAAAATCCATATGAGAGTTTTCTTTGATATGAAGAATCCCAGCGAGAATAGGAATGTCTGTTCTCAATTTTCAGTTCCAGTCCAGTGTAACTCTTTGAGTCAGTAAGTCCAAGGGTATTACTGGTGGATGGCACTTTAAAATCTCTTTAGATGGCAAGCAGAGATCTGGAGCATGCTGTGCCGGCTCCAGTGTTGAAGGCCTTTATGAACAGAAGATAGGAGCAGACTGAGCAGAATTTAGAAAAAGCTGCAGTAATGTTTGAAGGGTGAAAAGCAACAGCAGACAGCTTTCTGCAAGGGTGAAATCAAATGAAATCTCAGGGGAGAAGAAGAGTAGACATTGCAAACAGATGTTGAGACTAAGATTATGAATCTAATATGCAACTGAATGTGAGATGGATGATACCGTATTTGTGTGCAAGGAGTAGAGTATTTATGGAATATTTGCCAGGTTCCGCTATTCTCATCCTCACACTCCCATCTGGAGACTCCTTGAAGGAGTTATGACAGCTTTTTCGAACACTTTTGATAAGCTCAAAATACACACCAAGCCAAGAATGACCAAAACCTGGGATGTGTTTTGATTGTGTGCTTAAACAAGAAATCAGGGGAAAAAATTGTGTACATGCATGTACAGAGCAAGAACTGTGTATAAAATCCTGGTACATAAGAACAGCTATGACATTTTTATGTTGTACTGATAATACAAGTGCAGCTGTATATGTTCCTGTCTGTTGTTTTTCTTTACAGAAAGATGTTTAAAATTTCTCTAATTTGTTTGAGGTTGTACTGTAAATCTGAGTTGTGCCATAAAAACCAAAGGTTTACCCAACTGATGGTCAGTCATCTTGTTAGCAGTTAGTGACTGACTGAAAATAATATATACAGAAGGTTAATTGTGAACATGTTTAAAAATCTCCAACAAACCAAAAGCCAAATCGTGATGGCAAAGCTTATAGGCTTAGTACAGAGAAATGAGAGAATTAGGAGTGACCAGAGCAATTGGAGAGTGGAGTTACAGTTCGAGAGGTCAGTGAGAGGTCCCTGCAGTAAAACATTTGAAAAAGATTAGATACTGCAGGCAGAGAGATAGTTGAACAGGTCCTATGTTAAGGGGCTTTTCCTTAATGATCTGTTAGGGGCCACTCAACTCCCAAGATAACAGGAGAATAAACCACGATGTGTCCTCTTATCTTTGTGTATGCTAAAACTGAAGGGCTTCAGGCTAGCAATCTAATTTAATCTAATTGAAACTAATATGCTGATATTTCCTGAGTTTTCTAGTCTTTGTTGTTTTCAGAAGTTAGGAAATTCCAGAATTTCAGAAAACTTTTCAATATGATTCACTCTCTTCAGCAGATGAGGAGGCTGTCTCCTGGGTGTATGCTGAGGATAGTCCATACCTATATTTTCACCGTCACCAGCTGACTGCAAGCTAATTCAATTTCATGACAATGCCAATGTTGCATTTAGATATGTATTTCTAATTTGAGCACCGTCACAGAGGTCAAAACGCCTTTCCAGTTGTCAAAACCTCAAACATGAGTCCCATAGTAGTCTTGAACATCTATGTGTACTGAGCTGTTTTATTGTAGCAGTCAGGTGGCACTGTTAAGGCAAGACAATTCTCTTGTCCTTGTAAATCTCATGACTTTTGTAACTGTTATCACCAAAATAGCTGTGGTAAAATTTTAACCTTAAGGATACAATTTCTAAAACAAGTCAAACTTCTCAGGTTTAAGCTTGTATACTGTTAGAGGAAGAAAAAGAGATGACACTTTTATTTAATTTTTTTTTAATTAGTGGAAAATGTCGTGGGGTTTTTTTCTCTGCTTAGTCTCCAGAGTTTATACACATAAGATGATGCAGCAAATCAACTTTAAAATACAAAGTAGGGGGGGACTGTTATTTTATTATGGATTTCCTTTTGCTTCCTTTTGAGCATTATCTGTTTCAGGTTTTGATTCAAGATCAACTTACTTATCTTTCTGTGGATCAGCATGGCTGTTAGTTTGCATGAATGAAATCATTAGTGGATACTGACCTCTGCTTAGAAATCCCATCCTCACATTTGTTATAAAACCTCTGAAATAACTTGGGGTTTGAAGTGTGGTGCTCCCTAACCTCGAGGCCTTCAAATGCAATACAACCTATTACCTGATAAGCAACATTTCACAGATGCAGCAGTATGAAATAAGCAAGAAGAATGTTTTTACTTTGTAATGAAATAAAAATATTGATTCCTTCCATACATGTTGCTGTGGATTTTTTTTTTTGCTGCACTTGGAAAAAGGTGTTTGAGTGTGCTGTGCGTTTCCATAGTAAAAACTAGTTTTGTAGTGTATGATCTTTGTTGATGAGAAGTGACTGTGTGTTCATTTGGCCTGTGATTTGGTGGCAACTGCACACAATTACCTGTAGCAATTGAAGAAACAATATCTGCATTATGTGCTATTTTCCTAGATATTCTTAGCTTAATCTCTCTTGCTTTCTCTCCCAGGTTTCCATTTTGGATGCAAAGAGAAGTATGAATATTGGGATATTTCTCAAACAATTCAAAAAGTAAGATTTGATTTTTCTGTGCAGCTAGTGCAAGCTACAGATGTGTGAAATTCTTTATAGTGCTCATCAAATGTATATTGTGCTCTGTTCCTTGTGGAGTTTACAGTTCTGTTCAGGTTTGTCAAACGTAATTTGACATAATTTGTTTTCTAATATGTTTAGTTCTGAGTTCTTTTATGACTTAGCACCAAACATTTAGAGTTTGCTAATGTTAACCAGTGGAAGTTTTCAGGGAGTTAGTTAAGAGTTAAGGGAAGCTCTTGTATCTCATGCAATACTGCATGCAAACTGCCTTTCACTGGCTTCCTTTCTTTATAAACAATTAGTAGAAAGGGGAAATGTGAGGAACTTTTAAGAGCAAGCTGTTTCATTGCTATATGTATTCGCTGAAAATGTTGCCCTTCAGTAAAGGCATCCCTGATAGTGGTGTCTGAACAGTGCTGCTGTGGACACTGATGCATCCATAGCCTCACTGTAATTTCATTGAGTAGCCCAGGCACGTTTTTTATAATCTGTGTAACTACTCACCCTGCAAGTGTTAGAAATATGTATGCTCAATTGTTTTTTCAAGGTCTGCTGAATCCATCATTGAAGATATTTATCATGGAAGAAGTCAGCCCTATGGTTCTGAACTGCTACATGAATTTCTTAAATTATTACCAGAAGCAGAGGAGGTAAATAATGGTTTTACATGGAACTTATTTTTTTGTAGAGTTCTACTGCCTGGAATTCCAACAAGAAGGTCTCTAAAAGAGGAATCTCAATGCCTTCCTGAGGCCAGGGGATAGGAAACCACTGAATGCAAATATTTAATCTTCATTTGACATGTTGTGTTGAGGTCACAGTGTAGTCATTCCCCTCACATCAAGTACTTTCACCTGCTTTTAAGGAGTTGTTAAGATCCTTTAGCTTTTGTGATGGTCTCTTTTATCCCACTGATATCTTAGCAAGACCTAGAACCCTCCTGTGTGCAGATAACTCTGCTCTGGGGAGGTCAGAAAACTCAGAATCAAAGTATATTCTAATGCAAACAAATTTCACTTCTTTGGCACCTGCCTCCAGCTTTCCCATCACAGTGCCTGTGAGCTGAATGTTGGTAGCCCTATGCTACTGTCTTTTTGCCTTCTGGTTCCCTGCCTTCTTGGTGCATCTGGGATTTGCCTGCTCCTGGGCCTGGGTCATTTGGTTTCAACAGTGTAGAAAGGCAGCTCCAGTGTGCAGCACCCATTGAATTTGCTAACACGGCTTCATGCTCAAAGGAGACATGTTAGAAGGCACAGAATTACCACAGCACCTTCTCAATGTTCTCGTGCTCTCCGTATGACCAACATGCAAGTGCAGCTTTCTCCCCTCCTAATCTCAAACTTCAGGTCTATTCATAGAATTAAAGAGGTGAAGCTTCATTGACTGACCTGGGAGCCCTGCTTAATGATGTACAGTTCCTTGTCTGCTCACATATTTGCACTGACCCATTTGTATGCACTTGAGAGAAATGTAAACCACAAACTCGACAAAATTAGCATTAGAATTGCTTGAGTGCTTCACATCAAAGTGACGGCTGAAACTTGGGAAATTGCTAAGTTAAAGTCCACATACAGATCAACCTCAACTCACATGCTTTACCACTTCAAGGTCATAGGAAGCACTCTGTTTCCTCTGTGCAGCAGCAAATCTCAGATCCAGTCAACAGCAGAACGTTATACTGTTTTGCTGTCAAATTTATAACCCTAAACTGAGTGCCTTTGCAGAGAATCTTGTAAAAATTGTGTTATTATACTTGATTAAGATATTGTTTGGCATTGGAGGGATATCAACAAGTTGAAATGTAATTAATAAAAAAAAAAAAAAGGCAACAGTAGTGCTGGGACCTCAAACCTATTCCCCCTTCCCTCTTTGTTTGAATTGTAATACATATTCCTGTATATAAACAGAATTTATCTCCTTCCTCTGAAGGAGTCAGGCAGAGGTGAACAGTGGAGTGCTAACTTAAAAGAAAGTGTCTCCTAGTTAACTTTGTGTATATACAGCAAATTAGATGGAAAGAAAAGTATTTTTCTTTTTTTTTCTGGTTTAGATCTTGGTTGTTATTTTATGACAAGTAGAAAATCTTTCAAATAACGTATTCTATGTGATACAAATGTTGTTGTCCAGCTAGAACTGTTATGCAAGTTGTTGAATTTTATCAATTTTGTCTGCAATACTCAAGTAGATGCTTTAGCTATCCAGGAGGTGCTGCTAAGAGTGAAAAGGTGTCCTTGTATATGTTTGTGTCCTAGTATATGGTTTGACAACAGACCTGCCCCTCAAGATAGTGGGGCCAGAGAACTTAAAAAGTGCTTTTAAGGAGTCACTTGAGAAATTAATAAAAGATACTTTATGGTGCAGTAGAGTATTAGACATTAAGGGACATCAGAGATTAGATTTGTTGCTGTTCCCAAGGGAAGGCTGGAAAGAGGCTGGTTTCCACTGTGCAGGTATTTGCGTGTATTTAATTAATTCCATGCATCAGAAAAAGGAAAAACTTCTGTTCTCTTTGTTATTCGCCCCATAGTTGTTTAACTTTTGGGGAGTTTTCTCTGTGAAAGCTGGGTGGATGGTGGCAGGCAAGACAGGGAGAAAATCCTGAGTGTAAGGGACTGATGCTTCTGCTGGTATGGAAAAATGTTTCCATGCCTTCATGTTTTCATGCTCAAAGTGGTCAAAGAATAAATGGGTCCAATAACTCATTTACTATTGTGGCTCCTAAAATTTTAGTGTAGGCAGTTAAAAAATTCATTCTTTTTATGAACCTCAGGGCTTTTCAGATTTGTTTTTTTCAGTGTTTTTTTCCTAAATATATGTTCATTGTCTGCCTCTGAGTCTGAATACCTGTGCCCTGGAATAGTGATTCACCATTTGCCAAGGGAAAGGCATCAGAAATATACAACCCCACATATAAATAATCCAGAATCACTAGAGATACCAGGTAAATTGGTGTTATTTGTTCTCTGTTCCCTCTTTTGTTTAACACTCCCTAATTTCTTTTTGCCATATCATGTGAGACAGCTTTGGCAAGGTGTCGTCACATTGGCCTGTCCTTACACAATGTTGCTCCTGTCCTCAGCAAGGATTCCCTGGGATTGCCCTTTAGATACTTCCCCTTCTCCTGAAGACCTCCTTTGTTGTTGTAGGGATTGAGAATTACTGTGAGCAGAGACTTAAGCATCCTAAAAGGTTAGTTGCTGTTCAGTTACCAGTGCAAACTGTCTTGGTGTAACCATAGGTGGGCTTCTGGAGTTCCTCTTTGTATGCTCTTTTCAACAGCTCAGGTATTTTTACAGTCACATTTCCCAGCAGCACAGGTTTCTTGCAGGTTGGAATGAGAGCCAACTACCTGCTGCTTTGCTTGTGATCCACACCAGTAACTGTGTTTGGAAATGTCTTCCGTTTTTTCTTTTATATAGCACCATAAATCCTTAGTCTGTAAAAGTGAAAGAAGGGAGAGGAATACCTTTCCTGGTCATAGCTGTAGAAAGGGCAACTCTGGACCATTTAGTTTCTTCTTTTTCACAATGACCTTTACAGTTCGTCTAATGTGAGTAAATGCCAGCTTTGTAGTCTAATCTTATCTTATCTAGAAGTGTTGTGATACACAGTCACATTACCTGAATGTGCCCCTGGTCAGTAGTTTGACATCTGTGACACATTTTGCATAATTTCAATTGTTAGTATCTCTGATACCTGATGGATGTTCCAGCTTTTTTTACAATATAGTCTAAGTACTTGCATTAACAAATACATTTATCATCTGCTGTCCTTAAAATTATTCTTTTTATTTGTGGTATTGTACTGTGGCAACTCTATTTATATGGATAAATAGGTGTCGGTACTGGTAATTTTCTAGCTGTTTTCTAAGAAAAATCCCAACAGCTATCAAATCTGTTGGGATTTTTGCGTATAAATGGCAAATACTGGCTTTACTGAATGGTTTTCTCAGACTGAATAAGACTGTTGTTGAAATATTGGCACTGCTGTGAAGTCTTTCATAAAACTGAAAACATTTGGGTATTTTGAAATGTTGAATTTGAAAAAGTTGACAAATACTTGAAGCTGGCAAACCTGGAGCTTGCTGCAAGGTTCTGCTCAAAGTTTTATTCAGGGCTGTGGGTATGTCTCCAGTCTGGCCACTATACAGTGGCTAAATAAAAAGACCAAGCAGATGTATAAAAATTCTCAATACAATAACAAGTATGATAAGATCACTGATTTTGTATAAGCCTCTTAGAAGTCCTGCTGTTTGTACCATACTGTGCTAAGCAGTTTTGTAAGAGAAAGCAATGCCTATTTGGAATCTCCTCTGCATCATCCTTTTTTTCAGTTCATTTTTTTCCCAGGGAACCTTAACTAAGGAATGGCCTTCTCTGCTGTATCACTTCTAAAATGATTCCTAACTGTTTCTTAATGATATCCCGTTGAAATGGCTGACAGCTTTCATTTACTGGCATCCTGACCAAAGCAGAGAAGGAGCTTTTAGCTGCTTTTATGTGCATATCATTGCACTCCTCAGCAGGCCCAGACTGGTAAAAGCTGAGAGTCCAGTGTTTAACGAGCTAGAATAGCCTGAATTTGTACTTTAAATATATACAGAAGAGAGCGTATCATACTGGTAATCAGCTCACCCACACACATGCACGCCCAGGTTATCAACACAATGTCTTAACTTCCTTTGTAATGTCTCAAGCCTGTCCTTTGCTTGTATACTCTGTTTTCAAACCCTAGTCATCTGTCACCTGCTGTACTGGAACTGTTTCTGTCAGACAGCTCTACCCTTTTCAAACCATGTCTGTGTAGTTAACTGCCCCCTCCTTTCCTCAGCCACTGCTGTATAGGGCTGACCATCCTTCAAAGCTTTCATCTCCTGCTTCCTTTTTTGCCCTTTATGATAACCTGCAGGTTTTTCTCCATTTCTTTTTATCATTTGCTCATGGTGGTTTGCCACTGCCCAGGCTTGTGCCCCATGATGCCTCACTGCCTAATACATTAGGTTCCCACACGCCCTTGTAGATGGATTCCACTGTGGTGCCTTTGGGGGGTTTGGTGTTTTTTAACTGTCTTTTTTGTGAGTGCTCTGAATATTTGCAGTGGCATGGAACTATTAAATAAAAAAACTCAGAGAAAACATTTATTCCTGCGTAGAAGTACAACAAATATGTTTTATGCCATAAAGTAAAATCCCACTATGAGTGTTACTGGTAGCTCAAAAATGACCAAAAACTCGAATACATTAGCGTTCCTGTCTGCGAGGTATAATGACATACTTGCAATAGGCATATCTACTGCAATTGTTCACAAATCAAATCAAAGATCAGGCTTTCTATGTTTCATAACTGTTTTTAAAATTAAGCAAATTACATATGTGAGAACCTTCTATATCTAAAATCTGATTTAGTGTGCATGGGCATGCATGGACAGTCCAAATGTATATTCCATATACAAATATAATGAAAAATTAAATTAGTAGCTCTGCACTCAATTTGAGTAATACAGAACTGAGCATACAATGTAATTACACTCTCTTGCATATATACATGGCACTGCCATACCTCTGTAAGTGACTGTCTACTGTTGTGGAAAAGATTTTGTTGTGCTTGAAAAGAGGAGGGCAAGGCCTGAACCGAGAGAGTTACTCATTGCAATTTTACAAGAATCCACTTTTTTACATCTCTTGTGTTCTCAGACTAACACACCTATCTACTATATCTGTTAATATGATTAACAGTGAACACTGTTGTCAATCCCCGTAGTTTCTTCGCAGTTCCTGGCTGCATTTGGTATTTGAATTTGACCCCCACTTCTAAGAGCCATCAGAGAATCTCAGTTCTCTTTGGGAAGACTCAGGCAATATGGCTGCAGGGAGAAGAGGCCAGTCCCATGGGATTTTTAGTAGTCTCCCTTGGAATGTATAAGGACAAACGTAAAAAATGTGTTTCAATAATTTTTAGCTTTGGGACTCAGCAGCTGTTTTTTTAGTTTATAGGTAGTGTCAGTAAAGTCAAATAACTTTCTTTTTTGCTTCATGGTCATATAACTGGTCTTTTTCAATCATGAAATTTGTAATAAAGAGGGATCAGAAAATAAATTGTCCTGTCTTTACCTTAAGCTATTTCCCTGATTATTTACTTCTTTAAGGCCAAGTTAACAGAAGATTTAGTCTTCTATGTGAAAAACTTACACATATGGAGAATCAGGCTATGCTATGCTGAATTCCAGGGTGAAAATGACCTTATAACTCTATCCTGTTCCTGTTTTGTCTGCTTGTGGAATGGGTCACTTTCCTCCACCATGTTTTGATTTTGGACTTGTTAGGTGAGCTGCTTTGCTGCTTGTTATAAAGTTAATTTTGAATGCCTAAGGAAAAACTGGGGGTTAAGATGGTTGATGTAGGCTGGGAAAAGTGTAACCAGGTGTTGAGCACATCTTTGATTTAAGTCTGGTTATATAGGCCGTCTTCTGGGTTGACTCAAAGCTTTTTGCATTTTGACATTCACACCCCATGCTACCTATCAAAAGGCAGCCTCATCAGTGTCTTCTGTTGTGCATGTTTAGAAACATTCCTCCTCTGAATGAATTCTGGGATTTAGTACTCCCTTGCAGCACTCCAGGCATTTTTCCGAGTAGGCAGAAGAAAGAGGATTTCATCCAGTGTCTGTAAAACTAAAATTCCACACAGAAAACATTGATTGCTACTTACTGGCAAAAGTATATTTAAGTATAGTACAGGTAGCATGAATAAGTTAATATTCCTTTGAGTATCTCAGGATCTCTTGTTCACTTTTTGTGCAGTTAAGTCTTCAAATTGCATCTTCCTATAATTACCTGTGGCTGATATGATCTCGATTTTGGTGACTTGGGGTGGGTTTTTTGGTGGGCTGCTTTTCTTTCTTTCCTCCCCCTCTCCCATATCTGAATACCTGTATCCTTTCCAGGCAAACTCTGATGTTTGCAACATAGTAAAATGAGGTTTGAGAATTTGCAGGGTTTTTTGTTTAGGTTGCAGACCACTATTTTTTGAAAGCTAGGTTAAAGAACCTGTAAAGACTAACTGAGATAGTAGACATATTCCCACTTCATGATGTAGAAAAAGTGTTTATTTGGGGTTTGTTTCTTGCTCATTTAATACTTTAGAATTATCAGCATTTTCACGTCTCGTCTTTCCTGTTTTTTGTTGGCAGACTTCTTGAATTACTCAGTAAATCAGGAGTTTTCTCAGGCCTCAAAAAACGGGTATACTGTTTATCTTTAGAGGAGCTTTTGTCTGAGTGTCTTGAGTTAAATAGGGAGGTGTTAGGAAATAGAGCTAGATAGCCTGAATAAAAATTGCTCTCTGATTAGAATTCTCTTTCTTGGTCATAAGTTTTTGTTAGTTGTTTTTGTTTGTTTGTGTATGTGTTTTTTAATTTGAAAAGGAATTCTTTTCTACTCTGGATTTAATCTATATTTTTTGTTTTTTCTTTCTTAATGTGTTGTCAACATCTATTTTTTTATGATGTGGAAAAAAACGTGAATAAAGTAGAACAAAGTGGTTAAAAGAATCCTTTTCTTCTGCTAGTTCAGAATTTATTTTAAATCCCTGATTTTGCATAGCATATGTTGTTTTCCACTACAAATCAGTTACTTTTTTACAGTCCAAGCAGGAAAATAATTTAAGTGATTAATTTGGAAGCTGATTCTGTAAAAAAACCTCTTGATATCTTGGTAAATCATGGCAACGTGATAACTGTTGATGTCCTGATGTAGTGTGCCTGTCTCCAGGATAACTTAATATGCTTTCTAAAACTGAAGACCATCTGTGTAAATGTGGTTGTTAATGGGCTTTAAGTGTAATGCTATAAAAAGGAAGGATGATGGGCTGATGTGTAAATCAGTGGAAACATGCAACTGCTGCTGGGTGTGAACTTGTTGGTTGAATGAAGAAACAGGGTACCTGAGAGTGAGCTCTGCTTTTGGACCCAGTTGCTGTGTTGGAAGATGTGGAAGAAATTCTAGTTACACTCAAACATATGTGCATGTATTTTTCAATTCTTCTATATAAACAAATAGTGAGTATGTGGGCAGATCAGCGGCTTCCAGATCATGCAAATATATGGATTTGGTGGAGCTGGGAATGATGATTGCCAAAATTAATGCAGTGATACTTCCTTTGCATGTAAATGGTGTTTTCAGAGTACTGATAACAAATTACTTAAAATGCAAGATTGGCTTTATCTTTAAAATATTTCATGTGAATGAAAAAAATACAAACTCAAGAGGATGCAGTTTATCCCTTAAGAGTGTTTTAGGGGAAATGGTTGAAGCAAGTATCTTGAAAAAAACCCCGTAACTTAAATCTTAACTTCATTGTGCCAAAGAGATCCAGGCAGTCCTCTGCTGGAAGTTCTGAACACAGCTAAACTATGCCCAAGTGTATATCACAGTTATTGAAGAGTTGAGGATTGTTTTTCGGATCATCATCAGTGTCCTAAACATAGTGATGAGAGCAAACATTGCTCAGAAATCAGAATCACCAATGAGAATGAAGGCATTGTATTTTCTTCCATTGGACTGTGTTTTTTGGGAGAAGAGGGATGTTATTTTTAAAAATTTTTTTTGTGGTTGGGGTGTGTGCAAATTACAGGAGCCTGGGACAGTGAAACCATTCAGTCAATGGGTGGACTTTCCAATGCCTTCTGTTAAATTTACTGCTTTTCAAGTTGTTTGCTTCCAAAGTCAAGTTGATCTTTGGTAAAATTCTTTGCTAGTGTTTTTTTCTCTTTTCTAGGTAAAGAAATTAAGAGCTTTTGATGGAGATGTATCAAAACTGTCTCAAGCTGATTCCTTCATGTATTTACTAATCCAGGTGCCAAAGTAAGGAGATAGCAGGTTTATTCTGTTCATGATAAATGTTGTCTTTTGGCTGTCAGTTCTAAACCTGTTTGTGTACTCCAGCTATGCTCTTAGGATTGAAGCCATGGTGTTGGAGAGGGAGTTCTCACCCTCCTGTGCTTCTCTACAGGATGACATGAAAATTATAAGACGGGCAACAAAAGGTAATTAAATATGTTGGGACATGCCTAATACTCTTGTTTTTGTTAGCATGTTAATTAGTCTGCATTACGAAGACTAGAGCTTGAATTTCAGGTACCTTAGCTATTAAAAGGAAGCTAACTCCCCTCTGACAAATGCCATCAGGGTGTGCCTGGTGAATCTTTGCTTCCAAAATCAAAAATCTGGAGACTTTGGACACACTAGCAACAAGTTCATAACCAAAGCCCGCAAGTACTGTATCTTAAACTCAGAGAAGCAAAGGTGTTCATGACCAAATGAGGATAAATCATCTTTTGCATACAGTTTGCTCATTCCTGCACCATTCTCCTTCTGATAGAAGATGCTTGTTACACTTCTCTGCTCATTCTTTCAGAGATTCATAGAGAAAGTGACTGTACTTTCTAAATTTCTCTGTATGCCATTTCCTTTTGAGGTGGCAGTATTGATAGGCTAAAATCCTTATGGTAGAGAATACTATTGCTATTTGTATGTTTTCTGTTTCTGTTCTCTATGTTTCTCTCTCTATCTATTTTGTTCTTTACCTTTCACAAGTGTTGAAATGCTGCAGGTGATTATTTGTGTGTCTTCTACTCTGCAGGAAAATACTTAATTTCCTGTTTTCAGTTAAACATTAATGCTGACTCTTTCCAGTGTCTTCAGTGACTATTTGCCCTGTTCCTCAATAAGAAATTCCAATTTCATGCTGGAAATGTTTTTGACAGGCTAGTAGAGCACTGCTTAGACTGCTTCTAGTGGTATAAAAAGGCACAGTACTAAAATATTCAACTATTAGCACTGGTGATTAGGATAGTCCTTTTAAGTGAAAGCAAATGAAAAAAAGCCTGCTGTGTTTTTCCCACCAGTGGGGATTGAACTAGTCCTTGAGTCAGGAAAATGTGCCTTAGCTTAAGATGAGGTTTGAGTTTGGCCTTTTATTAGGATTTCTTTCAAATCATTGTTCTTTGTGTTTTGAGCAGACATATGTGAGGGCATATGTTATATGTAAAAGCAGCTGCACCTTAATGTCCTTCACGTCCTTCACCCAGGACATCTGTAAACTTATGAATTAATTCCCTCCAGAGGAGACACTTTGGTCTCCAACTCCTGCATCAGGCCAGTCACGCAAATCAGACTGACTGAGCCTTCCCTGTTTTCAGTCCACTTGTGTCATGTGCTTTCCATTTGGACTTTTCACTTCAGGGTTTGTTGATAGCCCGAAGTTGTTTAGGAATTATGTCTACTTTTCTATTGCTATCTCCTAGGTTTCTTTCCTTGTAATTAAGCTGAGAGAACACTCACTTAAATTTTAATGCTGACAATCACTAAGGGTTAGGATGGTCTAAATAGCCTGATGGATTCTCATCTAGCCTGCAAATGGATGTATGTCATAGTGACGCAGAGCAGGCTCTTACTATGCAAAGTCTTTAGAAATTGCCTTCTCTTCTTGGCCTTGTGAAATTTGCTATTCTTTTCTGTATTCTCTTGTCTTTCTTCCTCCTTGCTTCCTCACCTATAGCTTGTTAGATCAAAGGTTATTTAATTAGTTCTATGTTCTTAGGCTCCTAATACTGAAATACAAATTTACAAGGGCTACCTGCTTCCAAAATGATAGATTACTGCATTGTGTTGAGCAGTTGAATGCAGGGTAAAAATTACAGAATGTGAACTTGGAAACAAAATAGATTTTTAAAGTATTTATGCTGCAGTTAAAAGGATTCCACCTTTTATTATGTTCATCACTCTAAAGTATAGTATATTACATTAAAACCAGCTCAGGGTGATTTTCTTGCTGTATGGACACTTGCAATATTGGAGTTATTTGGTTTGCCGTGCCACTTGTGTAATGCCAATTTATTAACTCTTTACAGTTCTGAATTTCTGCATCTCATTTCTAGGGCAATCTCTCTGGTGCCTTTTAAGCACATGTATTGTTCTTTGCTCATATGTGTAAATGAGCAAAATGTGTAAATGATTTGTACTAAATCATCTTTGATATGACTAAAGTAAAATAAATGCTGTTCTGAGTTGGTGATCATACAGAAATAAAATGATGATTCATAGTGGGAGTGGGATAAGAAGGAAAATTTAAAAACTGCCTGTTATCTTTTCAGACCTCATGGCCAAGTCTGCTAAAAAAAGAATAATTGTTCAAAAGCCCGATCCTGGCAGATGGCAAATGGATCCTGCAGGGTGCAGAACATTTGCCTCACACTGGAATTAGTAGGTGGTGAGGTTACTTAACCACTTGCATGAGACACTTCACACATTGCAGGATTAGGCCCCAAATGTTTCCTTAGCTGATGGAAGTTGCCTTGGAAATACTACACTTGCTGAGTTAAAGTCTGAACATACACTTGGGGTTTGTCAACTGTGCTCGTGAATTGGAGTTATATAGTACCATTATTTTTCCCACGACCTTTTCAGTTTATTGTAGTTTCATGTTAAAATTAAAAAAAAAAAAAAAGCTTGAGATGAAGAGGAGTTTGGTAACTGACTGTGTATATTTCTAAACAAACACTTGTTAGACAGCAATTTTCTTGCTCCTTACAGAGCTAATGACTTGTGAGGAACTGCATTCCATATTGCACTTGGTCCTTCAGGCTGGGAATATTATGAATGCGGTAAGTGACATCCAAAAGGGAGATGGCTGATGGACCATACTTCCTTGTTAGTATTGCAGTGCACTGATGTCATGCCTCAGCTGTTTGCTCATTTCTTTTTAGGGAGGTTATGCTGGCAATGCTGTTGGATTTAAACTGTCGTCACTGCTCAAGCTGGCGGACACAAAAGCAAACAAACCTGGGATGAGTCTGCTGCATTTTGTTGCTCTGGTATAGAAAAACTATTTTGCTGGTATAAGCAACTGCTACAAATGTAGGTCCATAAATGATAGACAATAGAAGGGGCCATGTGCCTCAGAAAAAGCAGCTTTTTTACAGCTTTGATCTAGTATTCACCTTTCTTCTCCTGCCACAAAATTCACCAGTTTACCTCTACCTGGTCATCCTATCCAGAAACTCATGGAAAACTTAAGTTTTTGTATCATGTAAAAACTTGCCTTCATCAAACTTCATCATTGTAGATTTTCTCTTATTGTCCTGAATTCTTACACTGTGAAAGTGGCTTATTTTGGTAAATATTCTTTCAATCTTCCTGTTGAATCATTTGAGCAACCTTTTTGATAGTTTTTCTCCCTTGATGACTGACACAAGTTTGTAAAGCTGCTGCAGACTTTTTTCAAGCTATTTTTCTTTCCTTTCAAACTTCTTGATTTTAGAAGGAAGAGGATTTAAATGCTTCTATATGTGACTTTGGTTATCTGTGTACAAACTGGCTTAACAGATTTCCAGCCAGCAAACAATAGGGTATTAATTGATGTTTGCACAGGAAACATTGTATCTGCTCAAACAATGGCATCAGTAAATTGTTCTTTCCTTGACATTCCTTATTAATACATGTGGCTTATGTTCACTGGCAGAAGCAGCTATTATTGCACACTGGAAAATGGAAGCTGGAGTTTAAAGTTTCCAGTTCTAATCCCTGCCTTTCTTTAAGGGATGTCCTCCACTCAGTTGTGTTAGGATGAATGGGAAGAAAAACAATGCAAGAGAGAAACCTTTAAGTGCCCTCCCAGAAGCTTTAGAACTGTCAGACTTAGGGGCTTTGGCATGGTGGTGGAATGTTAATGGATTGTGTATGTTTTGGTTTTGTTGTGTTTGTTTCAGGAAGCCCAAAAGAAAGATGCTGCTCTTCTCAACTTTTCAGAAAAAATCGGGAGTGTTCATGATGCCGCCAGGTGAGTTAAAAGAAAACTGAGAACTTATGGTTAGACCGTGACTTGGAATTTTCTTATTTGTGAAGCAATGAAGCTTGTTCAAGAAAGTCTTGGCACAAAAACAGATCTTTACAAATGTTTACTGTAGCTTTGAGGGCTTAATTTCCATTTACTAGCAGAAGTATGCCTGCAATGTGCCTTCAGGTATGAGGTTTTTTATTACACGATCTCCATAGGGGTTTGGTAGTTCTATCTCTGTCAAGTACATGTGCATGTTCATTACTTTTAAAGGATGGAACTAAAAGCATGTTACTGTTTTTTCTTAAACAAATTTTCATCTGTCTCTGAGCAGGCTACTATACTTTTCCAAATCTGGTATCAGGTACAGGTGCTGGCCCTGGCTTTGCTTAGATGCTTTTTGGGGTTCCATTTGCTTCTCTCTATTTGCTGTCTTGGATGGAAAATCTGAATGGCTTGTTGGCTCTGCATTTTTTATCATCCTGAAGTCTCAAGCTGCATAATTTCAAACTGAACCTGATTCGTACCTCAATAACTGTACTTGCTTATGTGAGACAGCATGATCTAAATCCCAGATCTGGAAGCCAGCAATGCTGAAGTTCTGTTCCCAGTTTTGCTACTTCCTTACTCTTGAGCTTTGGGCAATCTATTTACGTTCTTTTCCCAGCTGTAAAATGGATCCAGTCTCTTAGATCTGATGGAGAGTTAAGTAATGTCTGCAAAAGACTGAAATCTTCTGAGGAAAGGAGTGGCCATGGAGTTAATAAAAAAAATTTTTGAGGGACCACCTGTGTGGCTCTCTGCCATCCAACCCACACACCTTTTTGGCAGTCTGCCATGTGGCCTGCTGGGGAATGTAGCTTTCCTTGCCATCCAAGCCCCCTGGCAAACAGCAGGGGAACAGGCAGAATACCAAATTTGGTGATTTTTTTTTTCGTAACCACTTTGTCCTTTGATCATATTTGTTAGTGCTGAAAATCTTCTGTTGTAATTCACGCTGAAGTCTATTCGGGGAATGCACTCTGTACAGGAAAATGAAACAAAATTAAATAGTGCCTCACCATTGGGCATGAGGAAGGTCTTTAGAGAGAACTGTCATGTACAAGTTGCTTATAAATCGTCCCAATTAGAACATGTTAAAACAACTACCTTTATGTTCTTTATGTTTTATTGTCTTGCCTTCTTTACTTGTAGGCCATCCTCTTCCTCCTTCAAAGGCAGAAAAAAGTAGCCTGTATTTTCTACTGCTTTCCTTAGTTGCAAAAACACCTATGATCTGCCCAGAACAGGGAACTAATCTTTGCAGATGAAGTAAGCAGAGAAAAACCAGCACACATTATATTCATTTGTGTGTGCACTGACAAACTTATGCATGCTGTCACCATCTTGCTGCCACGTGCACTTCAGTCCGTCTGCCACAAATTCTTCAGCTTTACTATTCGAAAGTCATGCTGCTGGTGAAATGACCTTAGTTAGGAGTATGCGTACAGTTGTTAATCTTTAGCATTTAGGAAACCATAGTGCTTCAATTCCTAGACAAAGCCTAGTTCTCTTGTGAAGGAAATGCCATAGATTTAGAAGCATTTACTCTCAAAGTGGCTGAGAGATTTAGGTGGGAACTCCCATTGTATGGAACGTGGGTCTCCCAGGAGAACGCTTAGATTATATCAGATCAGAGCTCCTTCCTGTGATCTTCAATTTCTGAGTTACCTCTCCATAGGAGCAGCTCTGGTACATAGTACAAGGATGAAATATTATGACTCTTGGGTTTATACTGTGTAGGCTGTGTTGCTGTGACTGCTTAGAAGACTGTAGCATGCAATTTCATGATGCCAGATGCTACTGCCAAAATGAGTAGTCCTGGCTGACAGTCCCTTGTGGCCCCCTTTTTGTGGCAGCTCCTGCACTCGAACAATGATGTAATCAATTGGACCAAGCAAAGGAAGCAAATTGGCTCTTCTGTTTTCCTAGGTTAATTTTTGGTACACAGATGTGGCTTGGCCATCTAGAAAATGAGTGCTAGCACAGGCACCAGGGAGAGAAAAGGAACATCTGGTCAGACGCAGGGTGTTATTACCCTTTCTCGTGGTAAGGGTGGGTAGGACTGGCTGGAGTTAATTGTGAAACCACACCCCATGGAAATCTTTTGAGGTTGCAAATAAGAAGAAATGTGCTTATCTCTCTCCTAACCCTCAGTGTCTGCTCTGGAGAGATTTCCTGAACAGGCAGGTCTTGTTTGATGGCCAGGTTGCACCTCATGTAAAACATCCATTTTTGCAGCATGTTGTGGCTAACCTGTGGGCCACTCCTTCTCCTTTGATAAACATTCTCCTTATATGCTATTTTTAGGTTATCCGTCGATAATGTAGAAGCAGAGCTCCACTCGCTGTCTCTCAAGGCAAGATCTGTTAAAGACAGCATCCGACGAGACCCAAAACTCTTTCACCAGATGGAAAGCTTTCTCCAGGTTTGTAAGATATTGGTGTTAGTGTCACCTGAATGCAGCAGCATTCTTCAGATGAATTCAATTTGTATGGACATGTTAATAAACAGAAGTGTTATTTTAATACACCTCCCCTATCAGTTGTACAAAGGTGTTCCAACCTCATGCTATTTGTCAAGTAAGAGTGTTGGACTGTGTTTTTACAGGGAGGGATACTGAGTGTACATTGCCCCAGGCTTGTTAGGCAAGCATGTTTAATGCATGTGTAATGACTGATGAAGATCAGTAGTTAAAATATAAGACAATTTGGAGTGGTCAATGGTTTTGTACTTTGCAGCTGCCCAAAATGTAGTATCTCTGTGTTACGTTATACTGGAGCATGTCAGTTTTAGCTGAGACTGTGCAGTAAATATAAGTCTTTGTTGCTGGGTGTTTGAAGAGATACTAGCAGCTGGAAGGTTAAGGAACTGTTTTCTCTACTAATTTACACTTAGCACAGTCTCTTATTGTGAGCCATTCCATTATTTCCAGGTGGGTTCTCCTTTTTTTTTTTTTTCTTTTAGTACTGCAATGACTTTACAGGCCTGAATGTGTATAGCACTTAACTTTAAAGCAGAGTTCTTGGTATTTTCTGAGTATGTGGTGATGCTTGGAGAAATACATATTATACTTCAATTAAATTATTTTTCTGTTTCATGTTATAGATAATTATTAAAAGTAAGAAGGCAGGTGTTGATCCGGAACTTAACTGCCCTGATTTTCCACTTGCAAATATAGTTAATGAGTCCCTGCAGTTTTGTAGGAGATGAAAAGCTGATGAAGAAAGGGGTGGGTTAAGATTGAAATACTTGTCCTCATTCACTCTGAATCGTTGGCTTTTATCCATTGCACCCAGACTCTTTAATGTTATGTTTTAACATGTTTGGGATTTTTAAAAATTTAATAGCTGGTTTTATGTAACACTACAACCTTGTTTAGGCCACATTCCAAAAGAAATGTTGGGAAAAAAATCGTTTTACAAATGCATACCTTACATAAACACTTCCGTTTTTTGTTTCTAAATTAAGGTGATAGCCAAGCTGATATAAAAGTCAGCTTTGATTATCTCACCCTCCTGAATAAAGTACCGAATATGTGGGAGGGACTAATTTTCAATGTATGCTTTTATCAATTGTCCAGTTTATCTTCAGTCCAGGTTTTATTGTGAGCCTTTTTTTTTCTTTTTTTTCTTAAGACTAGCAAGTCATATTTGTTCCTACCCTACTGGTATAATCATCCAGGTAACTTCCTGAAAGCAGGATTGGCTCAAATGGTCATCAGTGCCTCCAGCTGCCTTTTCCCACCCCAGTATTACATTATCAAAAGTATTTAGGTGTCCATGAGTTAGATTCTGAGAACATACTTGTCTGAAAGTTATCTTTTCTCATCAGGTTACTTTAAATCACATGTGGTCTCAGATCTGGCAATGGGCGAGGATAGAAGCGAGTGGCTGGTGATGCAGATAGAGGAGACAGGAGCACCTGAGCAAAGTGTTTTAAGCAGTTCTGCTGCTCAGAGTCTAATCACAGCCTTATTCTCTTCCTCCTCAATCTCTTTGCACTGATTTACTCCCATCCTGTCTGTATAGCTCTACATTTATGATTCAAAGTGCTAGTTTATGGGAACATTTTCTGGATGTCTTAAAATATACATATTTCCAGCAGTTCCTTGCCTTTCTGGCATGAAAACCTTTTTTTATCATGGTCTAGGGTCACCTTAGGAAGGAAATGATTTTGTGATGTATATCCATGAATCTATTAATGTACTTTTCTGGAAGAGTGGGGAGGGGAAATTAATCCTTTATGCTTAGTCGAAAGTTGAAGGGGAAATGGGAAACTAAGGAATGAAGAACTTTTAAGGGGCTCCCTGGTGATCTGTCAGTGTCCTAGTACAGTCTTTGATTTTACTCATCTGAAAATTAAAGTTCTGAGTTTGTTCAAGGGCTTTTGGACTTTTTCCTGGTGTTTATCCATTTCTCCTGACCTTCTTTACTCTGTCTGCTGAAATGACATGTTTCCTCATTAGTAGGAGTTCTCCTTCAAAATGTTAATTTCCCAGGCTTGGGAATAAGTTCTAGGTTGGAACATGAACTTTATAAGTTCCTAATATATACATGACCTGTAGTGACTTTTAATTTTTGCGTGGTTCATGCTGTATATGGTTTTTGCTGCAGTTTGCTGTAAGACATCTAAAGGAGCTTGAACACCAGAAACGAGAATTGCAAAAGGAGGGAAATGCTCTCATTGACTTTTTCTGTGAAGACAAAGAAACTATGAAGTTGGATGAATGTTTCCAGATATTTAGGGACTTCTGCATAAGATTCAACACAGCTGTCAAGGTAAGAATGCTGAAGTATATATACCAAGATGAAGGAGGCATTGGTTACAGTTTCGGTTCAGCAAAGTCTACCTATTGTTACCAGTATTTTAAGGCTTTTATAAATAGTATGAATTAGTTGGATCCACACATTTCTTTATTTCTGTGCCTTATGCAATCTGCATTTGACAGCACTTTGTGTAACAGCTTTAGTTCAGAAAAAAAGAGAACAATCTGGATTCGTAGCAAGCTGACAGGATGTTCAGCTAACATGCCCGTCATACCATTAGCTTACCTAAGTTTTGCCACCCAAGACAGCACATAGTTACACGTGTGTGTGGACATTATACAAATGTACAAAACCACATGGTGATCACTACTGCAGTCAGTCTAGCAAGAGATGACTTCATGCGTATACGTTCAAATATTTGGGGGATTTAATTCATGGTCACACATTACGAGTGGTTGTTGGATAGCTATTAATTTGAGGTCCAATGGGGATTTTCTTTCTCTCTGTAGTAAGCAGCTACACTCTAAAAAATGACAAATCAGACTCTTACTTGGAAATATTAAGAAGATTTGCTTACTAAGCATGGACTAACCACTGTTCCTGCAAAATTAAGAGAGCAATTCAGAATAAAGATAGCAGTTCTGAAAAATGAATGTAATGTGTGGACCGCAAAACCAGCAGTTTATGTCTTTATGTGCTTAAAATAGATTTTTCATTTGAGTAAAATCTCCTAAAACATGTTCTGGGTGGGGTTAAAATTTTCTGCATCTAATATGGAATATGATGGTAATAATATCTACACCTCTTTTTAACCATTTGTCTTTACAATGCAGTATTTAAAATTGAGCTTTAGCATTTGGCAAGAATTCATTCTGTTGTTCCATATGTGTGAAAGCAAGCTATCTGCCACAGACATTTTTCCTTTCTTAGCTGCTCAGGTTTCTTAAGTCTCTAATGCATCTTATCTTTCAGAGCCCAGTGTAGTCTCAAATCTACCTTAAGAGGTGTAGATTAATCCATTCATCAAAAAGCATTAGGCTTTTGTTTACTGAAAGCTTTCAGGTGACTTCTTCTAGTTATGCAGCTCTTCTGTTGTCACAACAGTGGGAAGATCAAACTAGACAGTGCTTCAGACAAATAGAGGTGTGTTTTTTTTAAACAGTGTGCCAATGATCAGAACAGATTTAACAACATGCTGGAAAACTATGTAATTTTCGAACCCTCTGTCAAGACCAGCCTCTCCCACTTCTTTGTTTTACTACCGCTGTACTGGCTGCAGCAAACCAGGTTCTTCATTTCAGAAAGTGACCCAGAAAGCTCAACCAAAGGTACAGCTGGATTAAATCTGAAGCCTAGAGGTGACAGTTAAATTTTGATATTCGCAGGAAATCACCGGTAATTATTTTAGTAAAAAGGTGTTACTGTGTTGTCTTTCAAACACAAACTACCTCTTCTATGGCTCCCTGAATCAAAATCCCTCAGCCTAGCTGCCAAAATCTCTATCCTATCCTGGGCAACCTCTCTACGGTAGTTGCCAGTTTTTGAAGCCAGCAGTGAATATGAGATCCAGAATTGGAGTGAGACATTGATAAATGGTCCTTGAGTGGTGTCAGTTGATGTCTAAGTATTGTGAGGCATTGTGTTAACTTCTCTATTTGCTTCCATATGCAATTAAGCAATGACTTTTTGCAAAATATCCAATCTGTAATGATAGAGGGAAGTAGCACTGTGTAGAAATTGCACTTGCTGAGGAACAATTGCAATTGTAGTAAGGGTGGATGGAAGGACCGTGGTGTTAACTGCGTGCTTGTCAGACAAGTTTGTCTTAAAATACAAATGTAATGATTAGATAGATGTTTACTCACCTGATAAAACTGCCAGCTTTAAACTTAGTGAGGACTTGAAGCTCTCCATCTTATAGCAGGAACTTTTTAGCTGGACCAAAAGTGGAAGCTGGTTGGGCACTGGAACAGGCTCCCCAGGTCACAGCACCAAGTCTGCCAGAGTTCAAGAAGCATTTGGACAATGCTCTCAGGCACATGGAGTGATTTTTGAGCCTGTCCTGGGCAGGGCCAAGAGTTGGACTTTGATGATCCTTGTGGGTCCCTTCCAACTCAGGATATTCTATGACCTGACATCTACTCGGGTGTGATAGATCACGTTGCTGGTCTTTGCAGGGACTTATGCATTTTTTGCCTACGCTGACCAGACTGATGTGTTGTCAGCATTAGTTATGTGGGGAACTGCTCTCCACAGGGTTAATAGTTGCAGGCTGTGGTTGCCATGGTGATTTCATGTGTGCATATTTATTGGAGGTTGGGAGAGGGTGATAGCAGTAGGAGCTAACTTCGATGGGAAGAAATAAAGGGAGCAGTAAAGCAGCGTGTCTTGTTCTCATGCATAGGACACTGTCCTCTGGAGTCATGTATTTATGGTTTTCCCGTTTAGGAAAACAGGGAGCGAGAGATGCAGGAACTTCATAGTCTGCAAAGGCGAAAGGAGCTGGAGGAGAAGCGTCGATCCTGGGCAGCTGGAGAGCTTGGGAGCTTTGGGCGGAGCAGCAGTGAAAATGATGTGGAGATGTTGGCCAAAAAAGGACTTGGAGAGTTTCTTCCCTTCTTGCAGCAGAGACCTCAAAGCCCTTTGTACAGAAACACAAATTCTAGACGCTCTCGACTTTCTTTGGGGATTACTGCTGACAGGGAGTTGCAGAGTTTCCTGGAAATCTCAAAAGACGAGGATCCAAACAAGTTTAACAGCCTTCCCCGTGCAAACACCCGACAAGCAAGACCAAACGTAGCCTGGACTGAATCCAAAGAAACAAGAGATCTCAACTTAAATACCTTGAACTTACACCAACAGTCTGAAATGGAAGTGAAAGGTGGTGGCCTAGTGCAGGTGCCTCCAGCTCAGCCCAGTCACTTCAGCAGCTCAGCTCGTCCTGGTGCCCATTATTCACAGAGGAGCACTGATTACAACATGCACACTTCCAATGTTTCCTGCGAGGAGTCTACAGATTTAAATGCTCTGGCCCTGGCAATCGAGGAGCGTGAACCTGTTAAAGGATTGCATAAGTTTGATATTCAAGGAACAAAGCCTGCAGAGGATGCACCTTTAATATATTTAGAGGATGGTGGTGGAACAGACTTGGAGACTCTAGATGATCTAAGCTTTCATTCCCAGAGCACTGCCGATGACGACCTGCCTCCAGCTTGCAGAAGTTCCAGAGAGGCCCACGACCATCAAGCCAAGGCAGTGGGTTGCAAGAGTGAAGCTTCAGAGCCCAGCAGCAGCAGCCCCATGTCTGTGGATACAAGTGTTTTGGGAAGTAGGGAGGATGGGCCAATGTGCTACGTGTCAGATACAACAACTGATTGTTCTTTGACGTTGGACTCTGAAGAGGGAAATGATTTTAAATCAACAGGTAATGAAATAAGAAGTGAGGCTGTCAAAGCATGCTCTTCTGGGAATGATGCTCAACACAGGGCTAGAACTGTCTTCTCAAATCTCACCTCTCCAAATGATAAGGATGATGCCAATAGCAAGCACATGATTCCTAAAGAAAAGCCCATAAAAAATAAAGATCCAGCAGGACCAAAGAGAAACTCTCTAAAAGATAGATCTCCAAGCTCCTCAAAACCCAGTGGCACTCGCCCTAGCCACACAGCTCCTTCCAGACCTGTCAGAACTTTGAATGCCTCTGAGAATGAAAGTATGAGGAAAGTGGTGCCTATTTCTCGGTCAAACAGGGCACCGAGCACCGTGAAAAAGCCAGAAGCCAAGCCAGTCCTTCGTGAAACTAGTACAGTGGAAAGTCGGCTGTCTCATCGCAGCTCTGTCCGAGGCACAACAGACACACTGCCAAGAAGTCCTTACAGGCACAGCATGTCAGTAGAGGAGCCAAAGTTACGAAGGGGCACTGTCACCTCAAGCAGTGCTCATTTTGAGAGGGACAGAGTCTCTCTCAAGAAGCCAAGCTCTAAACCTGTTAGGAGTAATGTCAAATCAAAGACAGACGAAACAAAGATGTGTCGCTCCAGTGTAAAACCCCAGACTCCTACAGATGACACCAAGGTTGCCACAGTCGGTATTCCCAAAACACCATCTGCTGTCCCAAACTTTGCAAGGAATACAGTGGCCTCTTCTTCAAAGCGTGCAAAAGTGGATCTATCCAGCTCATCCAGACCTCCAACCATCACAAGGTCTGTGTCCCAGAGGCTGCCTAAAGTGAAGCCAGCAGCAACCTCTGATGATCCAAATCCAAAGGAGAACAGTATGAGTACCTTAAAGAGAGCGAGTAGTGCCAGAGTGGTTGGGAGAAGCATCCTGCAGGGAGAAGCCGTCAGCACTACAGCAGAGCCTGCACCAAAGGAGCAGGGAACAGTGGAAAAGGCCTCTCTTAAACTGAAAGATGCAAACCGGACCACAATTGGTAAAATACTGAAGCCATTACTGAAATAAGGGAGAGGTGTTTTTTAACCTTGCAATGTGAACACTTGTTCAAGCACTGGATGTCTGTGTAGTGAAATTCCTTAAAACAGTAATATTGCCGATAAATGGCATCATGTGCTCATTAAAGTACAGCACACTTTGGAAAAGGTCAAGTAGTTGTGTTCTGGTCTAAATCCTTTTTTATGAATTTGAATGTATTTGAACCTACTGTGATGGAATGCAAGCAGAACAGCAAATCTTTGTGTTTATGATACAGAAGGTCACCAAAAGCCAAAAAGTTTTAAGAAGTTTTAACTACAAGATGAAACACTTTGTGACAGAAAACGTGGATATAGGCCAGTTTTTTTGTGTACATAAGATTCTTCCTAAGACTCAAGCCTTTGTGCTGGTTGGTTTTCTTACTTGATGTCAAAATGAATCCTGTGGAACAGTACTGAAAACAAACTTAGGTGATTGTGCTTTCCATTGCTTTTAATTCCTTGGATTCGGGAGCTCTTTTTGCCTGTTGCGAAGTCCATTGCTGGCAATTGGACAGACTGGGAACTGCTGGCCAAAAAACTGTAGAACAAGACATTTGCTGTTTTGTGGCTATCTTTAACCTCTCTGAAGAATTTATAGCATGTTTTATGAATGTGTATGTGTGTCTGGAAAAGGCTTTCTGCTGGGCAGGAGGCTTGTTCTCCAGGAATGTGGCAGCATTGTCTTGCATGCACACGTAGATATGGCTGGTGCTGCATCGAATAGCACAGCTGGAGGCTGTGCCTGTTGGAAGGGCCATCTGTAACCATTGGGATGATGACTACTCCTGACTTGTTTTAATCACAAGCAAACTTGCCAGCTTTTGGTCATACAGAAGTGCCATATATTTATGATACATATCAGGATGTTTGCAGTTCAGCTCTTGAAGGCTGCAATGTAGTGCCGAGCACTTTCTTACCATTCCATGTTTCCACTGGTTTATATACTACCAAATTACTTGAATGTTGCAATGGCTCTGGTTGAGCCATTAGTTTCCCTGCCTCCTCCTCCTTCTCCACTCCCTCTCCTTGTCAACAAGAATATTTAGCATGAAACACAGAGCTTACGCATGACAGTGTTTTTGTAGAGCTCCTTGGTTGCTTCAAATGTGGCTTTTAATGTTTAAAGACTTTAAAGGAACTAAACTAGTATTTGATAAGCTTTTTGCAAAATAAAAACACTTTTTTTTTCTGCAGATACAAATTTTAACTCCTGTCATACTAAGATAAAGAGAATGAGGGAAAACTCATTCAGCATGCTGTGCATCTTCCCAAGAGAAATGTAGGTAGGCAGGGAAACTGCTGTTCTCCTAAGCATCTTATTTAAAGAGTTGCCTTTTATTCATTTACGAAGAAAGCCTCGTTTAAGAATAAAATAAAAAATAAAAGGAAAATCTCTTTGGACAAGTGGCATTGACTTATTAGTGGTAGATCTGTTTGTCTGCTTTATCCCTCAGTGCTGGGAGAGCATAATTCAGTGAGAATGAGCCATTTAATTGCTCACATTCTTCTCACGGGCTAGTATCAGGGACAGCTAGCTTTGAGGTTTGAATTTGGCAAGGCACCTTTAGCTCCTCCCACGTACCAGCAAATCTTGATGCAGACATCATACCCAACCACCATGAAGTATTGCATAGGGCCTCTTGTTTGAGTCTGTCCCACAGGGAGAATTTATATAGCCCGCTTTTTGGCAAGAGCAAATATTTTGCTTGAAATGCCATAAGCTTTTTGGATTCTGCCTCCCTTGTGGGTTAGATAAAAAAGCATCTCCCTTGTTATTTGTATCTGTGTGGATGTATGCACATCTGCAAGAGCAGATTATTCTCTTTTTTCCTTTTTTAAAAAAGAAAAAAACAACAAATTTTATTGGTAGCAAGCTTGAAAAATAATTTAAATGTGTTTGGAACATGTAAATAAATTTCTATAAATCGGTGTAAAAGAAAACTGACTGTATTTAATGGAACATTTATACATTTCGGAGTAACTCGGTAGTTTAATAAAGTTCCCATTTACTGGGTATGAGGTTTGTACTTTCTCTTTCCTGTTATACTCTTGGCTTTGGTCCTGGAGATCTCAAGCGACTGAGACTGGGTGTAGGTGACTGAGGAAAGACTTTACAGCAGAAATCGTGATTTGTTTTTGTACTGAGACATGCAATTGAACATCAGTTTCTGAATGTTTCTGAAGTAGGACTTTCTGCACATCTTGGGGTATAACATGGAAGGCATTAGATGGTAGATGCAGCACTTTGTGTACACATTGTATGTTGTGGCCAAGGCAAATGTTCGTGGCACTAACAAGTCTGGATCTGTCGCTATCTTCATGCCTTTGAGCTTAGCACACTTTATTGAGAAATTCTGGTTTACAGTTCCCAGGACTGTGGAAATAAAGAATGACCTGTTTTGCAGGAGCAGGTGGTGACTTTTACACTGCAATTCTGAATTTTTCAATTTTATCCCATTCTCCCATTATTTTTTGTTCTTTACTGCACACAAAATAACATCTTTCAGCAGAAAAAAAGTGAAATCCATCCAGCCTCCTTGTCCTTAGGGAGGCACTTCCTCGTCTCTGCTATGGAAATGATTTCTGGACTGGAATTGCTGCTATTTGCAAACTTGTTTAGCCCCTGACTTTTCTAGTTTGGTGAGTGTGTCTCTCCTCATTTGGAGTGGCAAGCACCTGCTGTCTGCCAGTGCTGAGTGATGGCTGCTGGTGGAATCTACGTGGGAAAGCCCTTCACCAGCAAAAGGTGTGTCTCAAAAGTTTATGTTTCTTTAAACTTCATTTTTATGTCAAAAGGGTTTATAATTACCAATTCATTATTTAAACTACCAGCTGTCAGAGACAGTGATTCCCTGTAGCTTTAATTTCCCATGTCATACAATTTTCCCAAACACTAACAGGCCAGGGCGCCTGGTTGCAGTTGGTTTTCAGGAAAGAACTGAAACCTTTTCTCCAGCTTTTTTCTACTGAATGGCTGATGCTTCCAACTGTGACCAGGGGTACATCAATCTCCTTTGGTGGCTGCTGAGGTGGCAGTGAATTGGGGGAGCCCGGGGGACCATGAGGGAATCTGGTGGAGCTGGTGGAGATTCAGAGGTAGAGGAAAGCCGTGGGAGTAAGAGGTGCTGATTCACACTTAGAGGAATTTAATATTCACATCTCATGTGGGAGCTGCATACAAATGAGGGGCTCAGTGCATCCCTCATTACAACAGCTCATTAAATTATCAAGAAAGACAGAAAGGGTCTGTCTTTCACTGTGGGACACACCTCCCACAGTGTACAAGTCCGGACGGTGTCATTCCAAATGGCACACCGGTGTCTTTCTAATCCTAGGGTACATCTGTGCGGACGGATGCAGACAGCCACACGCTGGTTCCCTCCTAAGCCGAGCCGAGGTGGCCGCAGGCTGGAGGCGCAGGGCGCGTTCCCTGGGCGCTGACCCCGAGCTCGCACACCGCGGCTGTAATTGCACACCCTCGGCCGGGCTCGCTGCTTCGGCAGCGCTGCCGCACAGCCCCGGCTGTCCGACCCCGGGAAGACCTGCTCGCCGCTGCATGTGAGAACGTAATCCCTGTGAGAGAGGCCCAGCTAAACACAGTTCCTTTCAGATTTGGCTGCTCAGTGTTTTCCATTAACTTGATACATGCTGTTTACATCCCACTGCCGCCAGTGCCAGAGATAACTGCCTAGGGAACAGCTCCCTGCAGGTATTGTTAACAGCTGCTGGAAACAAAGGAGTTTGTTTTAGCCACGTCACTATCTAAATAGCCAGAAATACGTTAGTTTTTATTACTCGTGAGCTGATATTAAAAACTCTGACATGTTTTCCTGGTTGAAAGATGCATTCGGGAAATCTTGTACGCCATTAAAAGTGGCAGCTGAGCAAATATCCTTGCAACTTCAAAAGAAAGTGACACTGAGACAAGGGACATGGAAGGTTCTTGCTGTAAGGTATGTGATCACCACCACCAGTACCAACTACTTGCGCTCAGAGAAAACTGATTCCAGCCAGCGGTTTTTCCTTGCCATATAGTTGGTTTCTGTGTCTTTTCAGGCTGAAGGCTGAGGTTGCAGGGTAGACACTGCCTCAGCTGGCAACTTGCTCTGATTTAAAAAAAAAAAAGGAGAAGAGAAAAATCCTCATTAATCTCTAGCTGCTTATGTCCTTACTTATAGCACTGAAGCACTTGGGATATGAGCATATTGACTTCAGTGGTGCTGTTCAGGGTGAGTTAGGCAGTGACTGAGCAAATGCTCAGCAAGGGTGACCTTGTCTGCATGGAGGGGAGAGAGTTACATGGGTTTCTGAGACCATTCACACCATCTGAAGCAGACAGACTCCCTTTGAACAGAGATGTGCCTCTTCTGCTTTTCATCGGGTCTGAACAATAGGTCCTTTTTTTTATCCTATTCCAAAAAAAAGGCAAAAAGCTTTGATGCCTCCTCGTGGGTCAAGTGGAGCAAAGATATGAACTCTACCTACTCTGGTTTTTGTCTTTTTTTAACAATAGGACTTTGACTCATAAACAGAGCTGTTAGCTTCAAATAACTCTCTGCTGCACAGAGGCAGCAGATATTTTCAATGGTTGCAGTGATCCAGCAGCAAAATAGGCATAAAAGCAAGAACTGTTTAGCTCCCCAGTGCATCCCAGTGACTGCTTTCTCTTTGCTCTGAAATACAGACCTCTAGCAAGTGAACCCAGACAATGTTAATTTGGGCACCCAAGAGGAGCTGGCTAAAATATGTTTGATTCCACTTCTAAATAATTACTCACAATAAATTTTATTTTTCAATAGTCTCCCATTTTTTTGTCATTAGAAGTAAAAAAGTGACCTTCAACAGAGAGCAGTAAAGGGGGCTGAGGGATGCAAACCTTCTCTCAACATCACTTCCCTGGTGCTTGCTCTCACAGTTCTTTTGTGTAGGGTTAAGTAAACAGATTAATTGATCCTCTATGTGCACTTTCAATAGTTTCTTCAAAAGAGTAAGATTTTACATCTTTCAGGTCGGGTAGCACAAGTTGTGGGAAGGAACTGAATGCATTTCCAGGATGGATACCTGCATAATAGGTGTTACGCGTTACTGAAGCCCAGTAACTGATGTGCTGCCTAGGGAAAAGTGCATAAGGGAAAATGTGGCAAAAACAAATGTATAGGCACAACTGGAGACAAGTGTTCAGAACCCGTATGGGTCACTTTCTCTCTCTGCTCTTTCTGGCAGCTCTAGGTTTAAATCATGGTCTCCAGGAGAAACTAGGACTCCCCTGTGCCTGACTCCACCGAATCACTGCAGAAAGCAATTCTCTGAGAACTGCTGGAGTCGCTTGAGTTCTGGGGCTGAAACTAGGACACGTTGCTAGCTTTGTGTTTTGGTTTCTGGTGTTTCTCACGCAGTGTTTTAAACTGATTCAGATATATTCCCTATGCAAATCTTTAATCCCCTGTTTTCGGATGAAAAATTGGTGTAAATGTGGTTTTGATTTTTTCCCCACCCTTTTACAGCTGTATTTGCCCCTTTACATCCCATGACCGCTTCCTCCCACTCCTGTTTCCTCTGTTATAATTTTCCATCCTCTGCTAATAACTCATTCCTCTCTTTATCTTATTTCCACGTGGCAGGCATTCTATACTCTTCCATTTGCTTCATCCTGCTTTCTTTGTTTCTTGACTCCAGTGGCTGCTTTGCTCCATCTCTTGCTTTCTTCTTTCTGCCAATGTGAGTCCTTCCCCAAACGTCTGTCTGCAAAATCTGCAAGCTGAGACTTTTTGCTGCCAGCTTCCAGTAAGGTGTGGGAATAGATCAACAAAATGAACTCAGTTTTTAATGCTTGCATGTCTGTATTTTGCAGCTTTGCCTTGTCACTGCAAGTGAGTAGCTGGAGGAGGCTGTTACCCAGAAGTGCATCTTTGCTTTTCTATATGAATGTCGCTTGTCCCGCACGCCAGGCAGCTTACGGGGGAGCAGGGGGAGCTGAGGAGCTGAGCACATGGGATGATTTTGCAGAGGTGGGTGAGGAAAGTCTGTTCAAATAAAGGTGTGACTAATTTAGCTTTGCGGTGTCTAAAAAGCCCTAATGAAAGACCGTCGAGGACAGCTTAAAAAGCCGTTTGCGAAGTGATTTCTAACCCCACCCATAGTCATGGTACCACAAGCAAATAGATTTGTGCAGTCAGTTTGGTGCTGCTTCCCTGTGCACCAGAGCATAATAATTGTATTACTCTTTCTTAAATGTGCACATAGGTTTTCATGATATGGGTTAATGCTCCAGGAGATTTTGCATTTCTCTGACAGACAACGGACCTTTTCATAAGAGATAGTGCATGGAAGCCCAAAGATGGGTCTTGAAGCATATATACTCAATTTTAGTTCTGCTGGAAGTGACTAATCACTGCATGAAAGGGAGAGCACTTGTAAGGCATGCACAGTGTATTTTTATAGGGTATGCACTGCTTATTGCTGTAAGTACTTGGTGTCGCATGTGTTCTTTCTAAAAACAGTTGAATCCTGTTTAAGAACGTCTTTCCTCCCAGGAGGTTATAGCCTAAGCAATTGAATAGTTGAGCTGAGAAGGCATCTCTAGAGGTCTCCCAGCCCAGCCTCCTGCTCCAAGAAAAGCTAACTTCACACGTAGGTCACTTTGCTGAGGGCCAAAGGGTGTTGTTCTTAGCACAAAGTAGTTATAAAAGGGAGGCGTAAGATTCTGCTACTGAAATAAGGGTGCTGAGGATGGGAAAACACTAAGGAAAATGCCCGTCTTCTGCAGGCTATGGCTTGAAAAGTGTTTGCCACCTGGTTCAAGCAATATATTGTAATTTTTAATGTTAGCCTTAGCTAATCTTAGGTGGCTGATGGTGACCTGAAGTCAGTAAAGCAAGTAAAGGCAGGAGCTGGGCAAGAAATGTGAGGGAACACTCAAAAGCAGAAGGACCCTACTTAATGCAAGAAAGAAAGAAGTTTGGGGCTTAAGAGAAACCAGAGGGGAAAAAGGAACACTGAAAGTTGCAAAGGCTTCTGGGAAAGAGTGGATATTTGCAATTTGGATGAAGAAAGAGGAGGAGAGGTGGGAGATGTTCAGTAGCCAGGCTGAGAATCGGCCCAGCACTGCTAACCTGAGCGCAGGTGAATGTGGGCAGGTGCTGGTAGTGGCATAATTGATCCATGGGATACTGAGAAATGACCCTCGTGAGCTCAACAGCTCACCCCTTCCTGGCAGATGTTTTCTTACCCTCTTCTTAAAGGAATAACCCAGCCAAATACAATAAGTAAGTTACAGTAAGTATTCCCAGTGATGAACTTGTGTCCTGCAGGATGGGATGCCTCTTTCTGCATGTACAATTTAAGCAAAAAGTCTCCTGACAAATGTGATACTTCTGATGCTTGTCTTCCCTTGCAACGCGGCTTTATGAATGAAACCAGGACCCTCACACTTACAGAAGAACCGCTGTGGTCATCCCAAGTAATACAAATACTTGTATGGAGTGTGTAAAGCAGCAGCTAACCAGGAAGCCTAGAAATCTAGAAAATATTTTATATTGCTGCAAAATACTGCCTGGGTTGCTGTGATGGATTTGATGCAATCTGTTGTGAGAGACTTGTAACTTGACTGGATGGAGCGTGGGCTGGATCATGTAGCAGCTCCTGATGGTGCTTTTAGTGGTCTCTGCAAAATATGAAACTGGTTCATACTCCAGTGGAGATGGTCCCAGATCAGAGCTCATGCCCTGAAGGACCTCATAATGCGTAAGGCAGCAAAGGAGACAGCTGTAGGGAAAATACAAATACACAAGCCAAATCTTAACCCCTGTCCTCCCTGTGTGTACCTTGCAGTAGGAGTGTAACCAATTTTCACTGACCACTTGGACCCACTTAACAATACCAGCCAAACCAGACCCCTGCAAGACAATTTACAGATGAGTTGCCAGCTGGAGATACAGCACAGAGGCACAGACAAGTGGCCATGAGCGGAGTGTTAGCAAGGAGAGCTCTTTAAACTATTGTGAGGAATATCCCTGAAATCTTGGGCTGCTTCTCATCTGCACAACAAGCTAGAGGAGCGAGGCCACTGGGCACAGCCCTGTGCCCATGGAGTCCCAGAGGCTGTGGCGTCCCCAGCCCGCACAAAGAGTATCTGAAATAATGTATAATGTGGCATAAGCAACCCGTGGGAGAAGGGCATGTGGAAATACAGCAGGAGACGTTTTGTAATTGCAGAAGCCCAGCAATATTACAAAAGACCATAAAGCAGAGATTTGCAAGAATGTGTAGCTTGGAAATGCAGCATGAATTGGCAAAATGGGTCCACGACTAATCACAGAGGTCCATTGTATGATCAAGTTTAACCTCGTGTTTAATGAAAGTACTTCTCTGAATAAGTTTCATTTAAAGTACAGTAAATAGCTCTGAATAAAATGTCCAGCCTTAATATACAACATTTTAAATGACAGAGAAGTCACCCCAACCTTTGGTAAATAGTTCCAACACATACTCAAGCTCTCTGTTTAAAACTGTCATAGGATTTCTAACACAAATTAATCGGGGTGGAGTCTCTAATTGCTGGTAACTGGATCTGTTACAGTGCTGTTTGCCAAACTGGCAAGCTCTTTTTATCATATTTGTACTTCATGGATTAAGCCTTTGCAAGAACAGAGTTGTGATTTCCCCCTGTTGTCTTCTGCAGCTGGTCCAGTCCTCCTGTCCCTTAAGCTAGGAATCTGCATTTTTCAGTAAATCTCTCTCCCTTCCCCCTTGGGGCTGTGTTGAGCATTCTGTAATTAAGGAGACAGTGATAACATCTAATGATTCATTTATTGACATTCTTTAAAAAGGAATCTCTTACTCTGTCCCCTCTTTTCCTGGGTTTCTCTCCCTCCTTCCCTTCTGCTAAAGTTGATGACAAGCCTGGAGCTATTCTGCAGATTAAATGGTGGCTATGCCACCTGCTTCTCAGTTGACCATTTTCTGACTGTCTTGACCATTTTCTCTACTTTAGGGCTGCTTTTTAGAAAAAGAGACTCCTTTTTATCTTTCTTTTTTACTTTTTGGTGCCTGCATGAGCCATGCTGCTCCACAATCGCTCCTGTTCAACTGGGCTAAATGTCCCTCAGTTGAGCACAACACCTTTGCTGCAGTGCCTTGAGGTGAATATAAAACAGATGGCCTCATCCTGGGTCATTTTGTTTTATTGATGTTATTGTGGAGTCCCGTGCTATGGCAACCAAAGGAGTTGCACTCTTTGGATCTGGAGTGGGGCGGAGGGAGGAGGGACTCTGCAGTTGCTGTTTGGGACCAGCCCTGCTCCAGCAGCCGCGGCTTGGCCGGTGCCAGCGCCCTGCCAGCTCGCTGCGGTGCGGGTGTTTATCCAGCACAGCGGTGAGTCACATGTGCCATGCTCCACCAAAGCCACCTCCAGCAGCTTCCCCATGAATCACTGCAGCCTGAGAAGACTTGCAACAATTCCTGGGCCACCAGAAGGATGATCTCATCGCCTGCTGAGGGGAATAAGGATAAAGTCACGTGGAGCTCTGCTCTCAGAGCCAGCGAAAACGGCATCCCAGCAAAGAGCTTGCAGGTGACCTAACTGGGTATGTGATTCAGTGTTATAGGACCAAACAAGGCAAAGATCCTTCAGGCAGGGAAAGAAGGAAGGAAGGAAGGAAGCAAGATACTGCAAGATACATAGAAATAATTTGAAGTGGCTTTCATAGCAAAACATGTAAGGAAAGGAGGGATGATGTGGCACAGGGTCTACAAAAGACTTAGTTTTAAGTAATTCTCTTAGTATTGACTGTTTTCATCTCCTTTTATGATTCTCCAAGTGGTATTGCCTATTCTGGATGATTACAACGTGAGGTTTGATGATGTAATCTTTGCATACTGTGTCCTGCCCATAGAGCTGAGTTACTGTGATACTGGTTCAAACTCACTCACCAAACCCAGCTGAAGGATTTACTCAATTTTAACTCCAGCTGACATGAAGTGCTTTTGCCTCGTCTAAAAAATTAATTTGTGGCAATTTTCCATTTCCATTGGACTTGTCATTATTTCAAGGAGAATGCTGTTTTCTGAGCAGGCATCAAGTGGTCTTTTCTGATTTCAAATATAAAAAATTAGTAAGCCTGTGCTCCTTCTTGTAACACAAATCTTTAAATGCTACGAAAAGTGCTAGTTATTTATTTTAAATGTGTGGATTTCTAAAATCAAGACCAATGGAGGAAATTGGTAACTTTTTAAAATCATCTTGAAGTTGCACAAGGCTGAGAATTTTACAAAAATTAAAAATCAGCTCTTTTTGTTTGTTAAGAAAGGTTGAGGGAGCTGGAATTTATGAAGCTGGAATTTGTGCCTATTACAGTGAAGCAGCTCAAAGCTGCTTCTTGCCTCTACTGCTGGCAGCTGGAGTTCAGACCTAAAGAGAAAGTGGAGGAAATTTAGTCCCAGAGATCCCTGGGGTTTCAAGGTGCCACATCTGCTGTTTCTGAAGTATGTGCCCAGGATGCAGGCAGCCAGCAGGCTGCAGTGAGGAGCAGTCAGCAGGGACTAACTCCCACACATATTTGCTCCTTGAACTGTGCGTGTAATGGCCATCATCCCTCTTCCTGGGCAAGGTATCATCACATGTTGGTGCTAATTGGATAGTGCTGACAACCCCCAAGGTAATATTTTGGCAGCTGCTTTACATTTCTTCACTCTCTTAGGTGCATGTTGGTGGCCAACCACATGCAACAGTGTGGGTTAGATAATGAAATTATTGGGGTAAGCACTGATAGGACTGAAGAAATTGATTCCAGATGGAACTTCCTCACTGTAGACCATCAAACAGTACCACCAAGCCCTCCCGCTCACATCCACTAATTTTCCCTTCCCCAGGCCCAATGTCATCTCGCGTCACGGAAAGGCCTCATGGAAATTTCAACTGAGGATAAGCATGGTGTTCTCAGCAGCATGTTGGTCCAATGGTATCAAGCACCATATGTGAAATATTTGTGAAAATCGGCCTGGTATGTTTTCCTGCTTCCATTCAGCTTCCCAGTCTGATTTTAACAGATCTCATAGCAGCCTGATTGCTTAGTTGGTAAAAGGGATGAGCTGCTAAACTGGAGCAAAGAAGCCTTTACACCTGTGGGATGCACTGCGTTACTTCCGAAGGTCTCTAATGGTTCTGTAGGTAAGATGGAAACTATCAGATAAAAGGCTTTTTACCTTCACCAGAAGAGCTACTTTGCTAGTGCAAGTGAGCATCTGAGCATGGCCCAAGCCAGAGCTGGAGCACCAAGGGGCACTATTTGCACGTCCTCCATGAATACCAGCTCTGTTCTGGCTTGCAGGGTTTTAAGGAAGTGAGTTGCAATCGCGATGACATCAGGCAGCTAATATTGAATTCAGGCTCGGTGAACTCTGAATGTGCCCGCTCTGTGGAGGTGAATCTGGAGCCTTTTGAAAGGACTTTCCTTAGCTGCTGTGCTTACTCCTTTGAGTCATAACTGCAGCATTCGTGGCGCTCCCAAATGCAGCAACTGACTTTGGGAGAGATGTCTCAACAAATTTCAGTGCAGCGTGTTGGGTAATCTTGAAAATTCTGATATTTTTCTGTTGAGCCTGTTTTAAAAAGTCAGAGTGCGTGTGCATAGGAAGGGGTGCAGCGTGGTTGCTGCTTTCCACGTCTCACTCCTACGGGAGCTGGAAATGGGGCACTGGCAGCTGGTTCCCCGAGGTGGCCCTTGCTCTCTGAAAGCTTTAGAGATGAGGAGGTGGACCAAGGAGCTAAAATCTTTGAATCATGGCTATAAATGGAAGAGAGGTTTTAAGATATTCTCCACTGAAATGGCTGAAAAGCAAAAGTGTTTGGAAATGCTCTCAGTGCAGAGGAAACAAGTTGTTTATGATCACACAGCTCTCTTTGGCCTGCTTTATGCACAAATATGGCCAAAAATTATTTTTGAAGAGCTACAGAGAGATGGGGAAGGACAAAGAAGCAAGATCTCTTAGTTGGTTGCCTGGCTTGTCAGAGGGGAAAAGAAACCCCAGAGCCTTATGCTGGGTAACAGATACTTTGGGGAGGGGATGCTCCCAAGGTGACTGTAGGCAGATGGAGGTGAAGTACAGCTCATATATCCCTGCTATTCACTGTAATACAGCCGAAGCAGTCTGCTCTCAGTTCTTCACCGATGCCTGAATGTCACTCATAGCCTCTGTGCTGCTTGTTGTGCCACTAGGCCTTGCTGTGTTGGCAGTGACCAAGCTGAGGCCGTAGTCCTGCTGGGCATAGGAGGCAGTGTAGCTCCCACCTCTGCTTTCTGCTTTCCACACAGGGGAGTGCATGGGTGAGCATGGTGGGAGCCTCAGACCCCCCAGGAAACTTGTTCCCAGTGCCCCAAATCAGTGCTCAGCTCTGCAAGATGTGTGCAGGCACCTTGTTTTCCTGAATGAGAAAGCTCAGCATGCCCCAACATTTTTTTTTCTCCCCCATCTTTTATCAGTTTATTCGTTATAATAGGATTATGCTTGTGTTCTTCTTGGCCCGATCCCAGGGGTTCCTTCTATCTGCTAGGAACAGTCAACAGACACAGCCAAGCTGTCTTGTTTCAGGATAGCTATCTGAGGCCATGTGAATTGCACACTGCAAAATTAACTATGTGACTGCAGGACTCCTCACTGTTGGCACAATGTATTAATCGCTTGAGATTTCAGCATAGCCCAGCATCTGAACCGAGGGCTTCCTTTTGGTATGCGCCTGGGTCTAATGAGGGAAATTTACTATGAGGTGTCCAAAATATGAGATAGAGGTCTACACAAACCACTTTACGTAAAGGCATTTTGGATGAAGGAAGTGTGTATGGATATAGAAAATATTGTAAAGACTTCCCTCTTTCTTTAGACTGTTTTACATCACCTGCTGTACACAGAGCTGTGCTGCTTCTCTGGTAGTTTTCGATATTCTGAGCTTTTGAGAAGTAGGATGCTGATGCTCCCTAGTGAAGAATCTGTGGCTCTATGGCCACACATTGGAAACAAAGCTTTGCTATTTTTTTTTTTTTTGAGGAAGAAAGAAGGAGGAACATGGAGGGAAGAGTATAGGGGATGAAATGAGCAGAGCCAAAGGCATCAGCAGGTAGTGACCAAGAGGTATGAAATGTCAGCAGGTAGGAGCAGGTGCCTGGTGTGATTCCTTGAAGAAGAAGCTGCTCCAGGAGTAGTCGAGTTGAGGCATGTAAGTGGTGAGTTGTTCATCATTACTCAGGGGAGCAAGACAAATGAGAAATCAATTGAACATCAAACCATTGTTACTGATTGCCTGTGTTGAAAATAAATGATTCATTGAGTGCTTTAATTGATTCATATACATGGCTAGGATCTCCAGTCTTGATCTATGGACCTCTCCACTAGTTAGGCCGGAAAGTCTTGCTCCTGCTCACTTTATTTGTGCAACAAATATCCTTTTCTCTTGGCATGGATTAAGCCAACCCACTTACAAGTGTTTTTCTCTCTATGATCGTTTACTTTGCCTTAAAGAGACTGATGATTCCTCTCACTTACATGGTGGTTTTTTTAAAAAAATTTTATTTTGTAGCAGAGGAGCCTGGAATGGATGAGGATGGCTGTGCACAAAGTGCTGGGCTCTGTGCCCCAGGGCAAGTAGATGACCTCATCCTCAGAGAGCTGCAGTCTACAGTGTACCACGGATTTACGGTGTCCACTGCCAAATAAGTGGGAAAGAGAAAGTTTGGTAACTTAAAAGTCTTTTGTAACTCCTTGTGAGATATACTGTGGAATACTTTGTGTTTTGAAATCTGTATGCCCTCTGTAGAGATAAGCGGCTGCTCACAGGGGCTGAGGAGGCTGTGCCTTGTCCTTGCTGCTGTGTCTGTTATCCACACACCTGAGGAGGAGATGTTGGAGATCTGCCTCCACTTTGCCACAGCTGTTTGATAGGGTCGTCAAAACAGAAGGGAAACAAGGGGATGTGTAGGTGAGGTGAAGGGATAGGCAGGGAGCTATATCCTGGCTTGTGTAACTGGTGGGTGGTACCATGGTGGGGAGAGGTGTGAGGAGACCTGCAGGGACAGGGAGATCCCCTCTGGCTGATTTGGGAGGGCATGTCTCTGGCAGTGCTGGCTGGAGGGAGAACAAGTAGAAAAAATAGGGAAAAAGAAATTTAAGAGTTATCTCTGATTTTATCAGGTGGCTAAGCCAGAGGCAGCCTCTCCTAGCCCTGTGTGACCCCAGCCATGCGAAGACAAATGACCTGCCTGCCACTCACTTCACCACCCAAGCTGTATTGTGGCTGCCATTGCTGTTGGGTTGCATGGCCCTGCCTAGATCTCTCCGTGTGCCCTGAGGCCAGGCTGCAGGGAAGCAGTTTGAGTTGTCTGGGGAGAGCCTTCTCCAGTTGAAAACACTGTAATGCCACCAAGCTCCTTGACCCACAACAACAAGTGAGATGGTGACAAGCAAACTGAGGCTGAAACAGCATGAGAAAAAAAACCCCAACAATAAAACAATGGCAATCTCTTGCAATTATTTGCCATCAAGTAGAAGAGTCCTAACTTAGTTGCCCAGGGGCTGATTAAGGATGGAGCCTGACAAGTTGCTCATAGGAGCTGTTATAGGATGAACTGGATTGCAGAATTTATCTGTCAGAGAAATAATGCTTTTCACCAGGTTGTTTTTTCAGCTTAACACTTTTTTTAAAAAACTTTTTTTTTAAAACAGTTAACACTTTGATTCACTCAGCTCTTTGCAGTGGTGCTGGCGCTAGTGGGGTGGGAGAGGCAGCACAGGAGATGAGAGCAGCAGGGTGGGCAGGAGCTGCTTTTTTTCTCTGTAACTGCAGTCCACACCATAGCTATGGGGCTTTGGCTGGCAGAACCCGCATCAGCCTGACGAAAAGGATCTCCAGCCTCTCTATGCACAGGATTCCTTTGTGATTTGATCAAATGACTTGGTTTGATCTGTTTGGCAGTAAAATGACTACAGTGCTGCCATCTATGTTTGTCTTTTTTTGGGTGACATATTTTTGCATTGTAACGGAAGGAGTTCATGTCTTGTGTCAGTCTGTTTAAGAAAGCCCTAACAAACAAGAATAAACCTAGAAACACCTCCTGGTCTGGGCCCAAGCTGTCTCTGGTGCTTGGAGGCCTCAACCTTCCACCACCTGACAGCGTAGCAAAAGCAGGTTATCTGCCTCTCTGCTTCACCCAGGAAATTCTGATTTCTGCAAGTTTGAAATTTTGAAAGCCTGTAAGGGAAGTGTCTGAGTCCTTTGCCCCTGTCCAGAGAAGCTTTGCAGGCAAGCACTGATAGGACAGCCCCTGTGCTGTACCTTGGTGGACACTGACCGTCTGGCTGCAGGAGCCGAGGGGACAGCAAGCTCTGTTGAAGCTAGGTCTAGTTGTTCCTCTCTTTGATGTGTAACTCCCCTCTTTCAGCAACAGTTCTGTGAAGACAGTGTGGATTGGCTATGGTGTGGGAGAGCAGGGTTAAAGATTGGGAACTTTGACTTCAAAATAGGGTGATTTGGGGAGGTAGGTAGCTCGGGAGTTCAGAAAAAGCAGTCTGTGGTGAAAAGAAAGAAGAAAAGAAAAGGATGCTGAGAATGGTGCTGGGCTGATAGACAATGTGATCATATAGCTATGGACAGGGACTAACATCTGGAAGGATGCTGGTGTGCTTGTGCTGCCTGTTATTTCTTTTCTCTGTACTGGTTAAAAGACAGCAATGTAAATCTGGGGAGGATTCAGCGTTCTCCATCCGAAGGACATATGTGAGCAGGGAAGAGTCTCTGTAAGCCTTGCTTCAGTGCTGGTTCTGCAAAGAGGCTGCAGGAACTCATTATTCATGATTTTATCTTGCTACCTGAAATACATAAATAGCCTAAAGGTTCTTCTGATGGACTTCTTCCAGCTCTTTGATGTGCCAAAGATAATTTCTGTACATACTCCCTCAACCTGTCCCCACTCCCTACCTAAAGTTTAATGTTTCTACTTGTTATGTTTACCTGTCTGTACTAGACTGTAAGGTCTCCAAGGCAGGGACCTTGCTGTCTTTCACACTGAAGTACCTTGAAGGAGTTGTAACATCAACAGCTATAAAATGTGATATAAATTATTGAAGCAATGTCAACTAACACAGCTCAACTCTTTGGCCTTTTCTGCACCAGGTGAGCTTTCTGTGGGGCTGCCAGCTGCTCCTGACACCGGCTTGGCATGGTCTGTGCCAGCAGTGCTGGCAGCCCAGCCCCAGTGGGCAGCCACTATCGTGAGAACACATGGTGCCCTGCAAGTGAATCCTGCAGCTGTAGAACGAGCAGGCTGATATAGCCTGTGCCCACTTGTAGTCAGGCTCCTTATGAGGTGCCAGCAGCGGTGAGACTTTTTGGAAAGCCTCCACCTGAGAGAAATCACACTGCCAGTGGCAGGACCCTATGCCCCTGTTGGTTTAAAAACTATACCCCAGAACTTCTAATAACTCAGGAGTCTCACAGTGCTCTGGACTTCGATTCCCTTGTGTGAGAGTGTAACAATGGAAGCAAACAGATGGATCCCTGACTATAGGAGTTAATACAACAAATAGGCAGAGCCGAGCAACACAATGCTCCCCTGCCCCAGCTCCTGCATGGTTCTGGCACATCCCTGAGGCTAGAGCCCTGATCCCACAGCATTTTCTGGGAGCGTGCCCCTTGCACAAAAAGTCCACAGTGGACTTATAGCCGGGTCTCTCTCACCTTCCCCTCTTTGGAGCTGATTTCTTAGCGGAGCCTGGGATGTGTCAGGGAGAGACCTTGTTTTTATAACCTCCTGTTATGGCTGGAGGTGATGCCTCTGCAGTGACAGCTGGGGAGCAGGCTTTGATCTGGTGCATCAATGCCTCCTCTGGGAATTCAAGCCTCTGAGTCTTATTTGCCCTGGGCAATAGTCAGGAGGATTTCCCCTAAATAAAGAGCCATCAAACCTCATCAGCTGTCTTGCTATTCCTGTGTCACCGCTCTTTGAAGACAGCATCTGCCATGGAGAGGTTACCCAGAGAAATCTCTCAGTAAAAGCCCAGTGTGTAGCCCAAAGCAGCTCAGAACTAAGGGGACATGTCCTGGCATTGGCTCAGCCCCACGGCACCCCAGCAGCTCAGGGACTAGCAGCCATCAGGCCAAGAGCCCAAGTCCCAGCTAACTCTCTGTGGTACCATCAGTTGGTACCATCAGCAGGGTTTACCAGCATCAAGTGGATCCCACACACCCAGGAAAAAACCTCTGCAGAGCCTGCCAAGTCCTGGCAACGGGGCAAGTTGGGCTGAGGCTGTGGGCAAGCAGTTGTTTGATGCTACAAGTGGTCCCTGGCACCCACTGATAACATCCTGAGGCTGGGCTGTCCTGCTGTGGTGGTGGAGAGAGCAGGGCTTGCTTTTAGGTTTTGCAGCTCTGATCACTGCAGCATCCCAGAAATCAGAGGAACAGGGGCTGATGGAGAAACAGGGTCAGGTCAAATTCTGCTTCTGGCTTTACTACATACCCTTACTTTCCCTAACTGTAGAAATGCTGATAACCTTTATGCTTTTCATGCCTGTTTGGTTTCTGAAGGGTTGACCATGATGTTTGGAGGTAAACCACTGTGTTATAATGCTGTTGCACATACAGGTTGTTTTTCCTCTTCAGAGAAGCCTATTTCCAAAGACAAGGGAGTGGCAGGATATTAAAGGCCCTGTAAACTGGTTCACATAGGGAGCTGCAGACCCTACACCCAGCCAGACTGCCTTGCTTGAAGCTGGCTGTATATGAGAAGTGCCTGCAGTTTTGGTTACTTCTTTTGCACATCTGCTCCTGCAGACTGCTTAAGGCTCTTCCATATTTCTTTCAATCAGAGCTATTCTTTCACTGACCCAGGCCTGTTATTCACTGATGAATTGGATGCTGTTCATTGCAGCTTGAAATACTATTTTGCTACTCTTAATGCTTCCCATTCATTTTCTGTGATGATTGGATTCATAACAGCAGAGATGCAGCTTTCATTGATACTTGATGCAGCAGCAATACCCTCAGCAAAGGCTTTTTTGTACATAGGGCTCCAAACCTTTCAACCACGCTATCATGGAAAGTCATAATGTCCCTTTTCTGCAATGCCCCAAGCCACCTGCAGCCCCTGAAAGAGCACATTGTTTCCCCAATTAAAGAAACAACACGGGCAGTGTCTGCACTGGTTGCAAGGGAGGGCTCTGGGTAATCTCTTTTTGCCCTGCCCCAATCCTTCACCTCCCACCTCCCCCCATCCTGTTTGAATCCAGCTGAATTTCAGACCCGCTGCTGTTTAAAACTAAATGGAAGGATGTTTGCAGGGTGGGTTATTTTAGCTGCTAAATGAGCCTCCTGGTATTATGCTCCCAGGTGGGGCTGGCTCTCCTGGGGTGGCAATCCTGCTAGGACTAATTCCTGGGTGCTGGGGTTTTATATGATCAGGCACAGTTTTATTCTTGCTGTCTCTGGAAAACCATACGCCTCTAAGCGACTGGGGTGGGGGGAGTGGGGGTGGTTTTCTTTCTCCTTTTTTATTTTCCAAAAAAAGCACTTGTGTGGGGAGAAGATGCTGCACTACCTTTTGCTCAGAGAAAAGGAGTCTGACAGCTTAACACTGCTCAGAGACAGGAAAATTACTTTGTCTACTGAATATTCCAAAGAGATAAAATAACAGGGCACAATCAAAATCCTCTGTTTAAAAGAAGAGCTGCCTCACTCTTGCTAAGCCAACAATTTATTTCACTCATCTTTTGCAGAATAACTTTAGAGAAGGAATGCTGGAAATGTCTGCAAATGCTTTCTCCTAAAGAAAAGGAAGATTCAGACTATAATCCATGCTGGCAACCAGATTAAAAATCTCTGCCATGACAGATATTGTGGGCATATCCTTGTTGGCCCTTGCCTGTTTCACCTACCGGAAAAAGGAGTTGTCACCTGCAGCTCGGTGCTGTCAAGCGCCACCCAGCAGCAACACGGCTGCCATTTGGCATGGTGTGATACCAACCCTTGCTTGTTTTGAATAAACAGAGCTATGTTTTGAAGAGAATAGCAACGCTGTTTAAGAAAAACAGAGTACTTAAAGAAAGATGGATTATAAACTGAGCTAGAAAAATGCCAGAGATGACAAAGATAATCTCCAAGATGGCACACAGCAGCCCCACGGAATTCGCGGTGACTGGAGAAGTGGCTGGTGTGTTGTTATCCCAAGAGATACAGGGAGGTGGGCATAGTGCTTTGAGTCATGGCTTTTTCTCTGCCCCGCATTTTGACTTTCCTCCTTGCAGTTGTCTTGGAGAGGCTGGAGTACTGTAATCACCTCTGCATCTCAGGAGCGAGAGAAAGTCACCTTATGTGCCCAGCCCTTGTAAATATTCCCTGCCTCCTTTCAAAACCCATTCCTGTATTTGTGTCCTGTTCAGTTTCAGAGAAACTGATGGCACAGAGTAGGCACAAGCCTGCTCCCCCTGTGGTGTGCAGGGCTTGTGGTGAGGGGCTCCGGTGAAGTCAGGGTCCAACAGCGTTGTCCTCAGGCAGGGCTGCTGCAGGCAAGCAAGGGTTGAGGCCATCCTGGGATTCCCAGACACAGTTCCTACTAAAGCCCTGCAGAAAAAAAAACAACCTGGCACAAGAACAGCTTGCCGGGATTCCCCTTTCCTGCTATTCCCCTCGAGGGCTGAGCCACTTGTTTATCTTGTGGGAGAAGTCCTCGGCCACAGTTAGCTTTGCATATTTGATCCTGTCTGAGGTCATTTCTTCTCCTATCTGCAATATTTCTATTGCAAGAGCCTATAAACGTTTCATTGAGGTAATGCTTACAATTACTCAATGAACATATTACCTCTATTGTCCACATGATCTCGAATACAAATGTTGTGGCAGTCACCAATTGTTTGTGGGCTTAGTGACAGAGGTGTCAAGAAGCAAGTGTCAGAGCTGGCCATGGCTGCCACTTCAGAGCCACTGTCTGCAGAAGCTGTGGGAGCCAGGCATGGTGCTACCACCCTACACCAAAGGCAGGGTTAGTGCCAGTGTCCCCAGCACGCCTGCTGAGATGACTGCAGCCAGTTTTGGGGCATAAACCACAGCAGCAAGTTCGCTTTTTTAAAGGATGCGGGACCCAATGTCTTCAGTTCCTACCGAGCAACCTCAGGGTTGTGGGTGTGCGGCACTCCTGAAATTCAGGCTATACTTGAATGGGAAAAGGCAGAGAGACGTATGACAGGAATGATCAGAGACGTGCAATGCTATCTATATGAGAGGAGACTGAATCAGTCAACTTCAGCCTAGAAAAGGGAGAATTTGAAGCTGCAGGTTGCAGAGTCTGCAATGTGACAAACAGCAGGAGGAATGGAAGCAGTTGCTCATGAGGCAAGAGCCAAGAGATGTTAAATGAAGTCATCGGGCAGATATTTTTTAAGGCATAGAAGAGGAAGTATTTTTTTCACACAACCATAATTAATTGGTGGAACTCATTGCCATGGGATGCTTCAGGTGCTGAAACTATACATCGGTTCAAAAAGCAATTAGGCAAATTAATGGGAAAGCAGGCTATGGAGGCCTGTTAGAGCTGCTGCTGCAGATGCAGCCTGTAGCTTGGGAAGTCCCTGAGCTGCCTAGTCCTGGGATTTGCAGGGTTGCATCAGGCTCACCCCACTCTTCCCCCCATAACCCCTACGGGCCAGAGCTGCAGAACAACTGCAGCTGTAGTGTGTCTTCTTTTCCCAGGGCACGCTGTGCCAGACTGGAAATACTTCTTCTGTAAGGATTTTTCTCAAATGTAAAAAATCAAAGGAGTTCTGAATATCATTGTGAGGTACTGGGAGGGAGGAGAGCTTGGCAGCACTCACTTGTCTGAAGTGCATTACTGTGGGAGCATAAATTGTCCCTGTTTGGAGAGCTGTGTTTTTGCCTTCCTCCCCCTTCCTGACTTTCATATGGGCAGCGGTGTTGCCTGACAAAGGGCAAGCTGAGCCAATAGTGTAGGTACTGACACAGAGAATGCGAGGCTATGGGGGGCAGCAGGACAGAGAGGGAAAACAGGGACATATTAGCTGCCCTAGCTGCGCCTTCAGCTTTGCTTTCCTACACCTGGATACCTTGTCCTTCCCCCCAGCATGCTCTGGTTCATTGTGGCATGTGAGAGTGACACTAGATGCAGGTGTAACGTCAAGAAATTGCAAGGAAACAGCTACCATGTATACACAATTGGAGAGAGAGTGAGGAATAGTCTGCAGGCTGTGATTAAAGCTCAGTGCATTTACATTTTAAATGCTTCAGTACCCAGTCAGTTTAGATAGCTTAACCTCTGAGAATTAGATAGCTTAATCAGACAGAAATAGAAGCTGTACAAAGAAGGCTCTGTGAAACCTCAGGGCTCTGGGTACAGGAGCCCCAAGCTCGACTTCATTTTTGTTTAATGCAGCAGTTTGCTAGGCATTTTTTAGACAAGCATAAAAAGTACCGAACAGATATATGTAAAACAAGACCTGTGATTTGTTTATTACATTAAAGAACACAGAGCTTTAGGATAAAAGGGTATAAAATAAATGCCATGGGAACCCAAACAGCAGCACTTTTTGCCTGGCACAGAGAGAGGTAGAACATGGATTGTGTCAGGTTGCCTCATGTGAACCCGCCTGCCTGAGGTTGAGAGATGCTAACACTGGCCCTAGGTCTGCCCTACCCCAAGGTCTCCTGCTGCTTTGCAAGGAGTCACAGCTTTGGGGCGGCTCTTGTATGTGGCCATCCAGACCCTCTGCTGCATGCAGCGCATGGGAAATCCTGATGGGGTGTTTGCTGTGGCTGCAGCAGGGATCCCTCAGGGGCTACAGGTCATAAGGACACCAACTGCCCTGAAACGGGGACAGTCAGTAGATGTGATCTACAGAGAATAAATCCAGAGTGACTCCAAGGCTATCGCCAACAAGAAATTACCTTTGGAAACTGGTCTTGAAAAATAACAGAGGTGACAGCAGGGCTTACTTGTGGCACTGCATTCCTGGGCTTCCACGAAAATTTCTGAGCCCTGCTGTATAATCTGGTCTCTTACTCCTGATTATCCTATCTCGGTCACTTGGAAAAGCTGTATTCACCCAGGAAAAATGTACTCGCCCCAAGGTGTGCGCGCGTGGGATTATTTACCCGTGCTCCGGAAGGGCAGAGCTGCTCCGCACAGGGATGGGCAGTGCGCGCCCTGCAGGGAAACCCTGCGCAGGCTGTGAGGAGACCATGCTCAGCCTTTCCCCCATTGGACAACAGGCACTTACTTCACAGAACGGAGAGCAGTGGCTGTAAGGAGGGATCTGCAAGGTGCATGGGCATCTCTTATGATAGTCATGCATCTCTTTGTTTTGTTTTTGTTTGGTTTTTGTTGTTGTTGTTGTTTAAACTCTCCATCCTGTTAATATCATACTTCTTCCTTTGTTGTCCTGTTTATTCTGGGTTTTTTCTCTCTCTTTCCTTTAGTGATGCTTGAGAAACACCACAGAAAGGCTCATTTCAGGCACTCTTCCCCCTTATTCTTCCTTGCCCAGTCCAAGTGCACTCAGCTAGGTTCCTCTCCTTCCGTTTTGCCTGTTTTCTGCTTTGAGGCTGGCCACAGGGTTTGTCTCTGCAAACAAGCCGCTCTCGGAAGGGTGGTGGGAGCTTCTTGGGATGCAGCAGCACATCACTGCCCCCCTGCCCTCTCCCTGAAGCTGAAGCTGTGCTTTAAGGCCTGAAGCGAAGCGAAAATCTCTGCAGTGTCTATCCCTAGCCAGATAGCACAAGGCAGCAAGGAGGGAGAGGCTAATCTATTCAGGTCATTAAGACGTGGGTAGAACTCAGCCTGTCTTAATGATCCCCTTTGAAATCCTATACGTATATAATTCATCTTGTGCTCCAGTGGATCCTGCCTGAAACTGGTATTGCAATTTTGTTTCCATGCATCTGCTTTTGTATTCAGTACTTTGAGGTAGTTTACATAAATGGGTGGCTTTAATTTGTGTTCCCATTGTAACTGCCTTGCAGCTGTGTGGGGTTAGGCTCCCTCCACCCAGTTTTTGACAGGGGCAGACTTACTGAGGGTGTAAGGAGCCCTGTCTCTCGCTCACAGCCCTCCGTGAGGTACCAGCAGGCATGTGCTCTGTGGCAGGGGATCGGGCATCCCTACAGTGTTGCCTGCTCCACTCTCACACCCCGCCTGGCTGCTTGAAGGATTCTGTGCCACCCTGACCTTGCAAAGTGGGGCCACAAAGGCTATGACAGTCTGCATCAGCCTGTGAGGGACACCAAGAGCTGGCTGGGATAGCTTTCAAAGCTAACTGGCTTTATTTGTACAAGAGTTTGTTTGGTTTCCTTTATGAGTGAGTCTGAAGGATCAGATTGTTCCCAGAACATGCTTTCCAGGCTGACTGAGTTGCCATTAGCCATGACCATCCCCACAGCCAGTTGTTGGCTCCTCGGTCCCATTCCACACCAGCATGGAAATTGTGGCAGGGCGTGGGGCTTCTGCAACATCTACCACAGCCTCATCTCTGATCTTGATTTGGGGTCTTTGGATGTGACCACAACAGATAACCTGGGAGAGGCCAGACAGGCCACTTGTAGGCATGAGTATTTCTACTGTTGAGAGGCACCAGCTTTATTTTGGCAAACCAAATAAGGCTTTTGCATGTGAAGGCAGAGCAGCAAGAGGCCTCCCTGACAGTTGTTGTACTTTCATCGTTACCTCATGAAAGGGTCGTAGGGAAGAGACACCATGTTGCTACCTGCAGGGCACCTCACACTGCTCTGACCAGCTTTAATTTTAGCAGCTTGACAAAACTAGGTGTATGTCTTTCATGTCTCCCCTTGCAGTCTGTCTCTGGAGGCTTCACTGGAGCTTGTGGCCTGGAGCCTGTATGCACAGTAGACAAACATGAGGAAACGACAGGAAGACTTATATTAATTCTACACTTTCTCCAATACTTAAAACCATTGCATTGATCTCAGCTCAAAGCTGAAACTTTCACTGTAAACAACAGCTAACAATCTCTTGTCTGTCCTAAGAGGACACGCAACATCTTGGTAAGTGCAGGAACCGGTCCTGGAGGTTACAAGCAGAGAAGAAGAGGCAGGGAGGAAAAAACATCATCACCATGTTTAGTGCTAAACCTGTGGTGAGCAGTGTCAATGGTAATATACATACAGAGAACATACATCTTTCTTAGCTAGATGTTAAAATCATTGTTAGAGCTGGCTGAAGAATTGATTTTGGAGTTTGGTGGGTGAAGAGAAAACCTGAGGCAAAAAAATGTTGTTTCTGGCAGACCCAAAAACCAAGGGGTCATTCTGTCTCCAGGCTATTCAGCTCTCCTCAGTGTCACCTGTAAGCTCAGCAGCAGAGTCGAAACAAAACTTTGACATTTCATCCTGGTGAATCTTCTCATGTGATGGCAGTTTTTAGACAGGTTTTCCTCTCCCCCAGACAGGGAGCAGTGCTTTTCCTATCTGAGCCCTGGTATCCAAGAGCACTGGCCTGGCAGCACAGCTACCCGTGTGCCTGGCTGGGCTCACAGTTTTGGCAAGTGACTACCATGGGGCAGAGGCTGTTTTTACAGCTCCCTGTCCAGCTGCCTGTGCTGGGAGTCTGTGTGTAGGTAGTGGTTGTAGGGTCACTGTGCCCCGGTTATCCCCATCAGTGTGTAGACTCAAGAGATGCCACCTGAGCCTAGGCATCAGTGTGGACCAGTGTAAGCCTGTCAGAGGACAAGGGATTTATTAGTCTCTTTTTTCCCCGCATCACCTAGTGGGCAATTTCAGCCTTTCTGTTAGCAAGGAAGAGGAGTTTGCCCAATTCCCCAGCTAACTGGAAGATGCTGCTAACTGTGGCCATATGACAGAGATTTGGCAGTGTTAGCTGTCTTGCCCCTGCTGAAAGAGCCTCTCTTCCACCTTCTCCAGCACAAACCACTGCCTTTCAGTGAAAAAAGTACCTTCCATTAAGCTTTCTGTATCAGTAAGCCCTGTACTCAGCTGTGCTCTGTTAGTGAGGGGCTCTGAGTGGAAACAGAGATATCAGCTCCCCTTGCGCAAAACCCCTGAACAGCAAAACTAATTTATGCTTGCTTTTTTTTATGCAGGGTCTCAGGGTAAGGTGTTGCAACTCATAGGCAGGATTGCCTCTGAAATGAAAGGTGATCTGAAACCGGCTGTGAGAAATCCTCCAATTGCTCTCTGCCATGTCTCTAGCACAGGTGCCAAACCCCTCCTGCTCCCTTTTTATTTCTCTCTCCGCTTTCTTCTTTCATTTCTTGCACTGAGTTCCTTGACTGCACCACACTGTATGAACTTGTAGTAGGATTAATGTGAGTTGAAGCCTGAGGCTATATTCAGCTCGGATTTATATCAAGAGGCATGGGGTCCATGGTACTGGAAAGCAGGCAGGCCAACAGCAGCTGAAAGTGCTCCTTGTTACCACTGGCAGCCTGGATGTGCAGGAGCTAACATCAGTCTTGTGGGGCCGGGAGCTGGAGATCCCCAGACTGGACACTCACATGGCTTTGCCTCTGGGTCAATGCCATCCTGCCACCATCACCTTGTGTCTGCGAGAATGAGGGGCGATCTTCTTCATATGCACCATAAACCGAGCTTTAGGGCCATGTTCTGGCTGCTCCATAAACTTGGGGAGTGCAGCAGCCAGAGGAGGGCCTCCAAAAGTGCAAGGTGACCATGTGTTTCTTACAGGGCAGAGGCAAATATTGCAAACCCCTCGGGCCACGTCTGTGCTCAGGGCAGGCTTTGGCATGCTTAGCCCTGCCACCTGCATGCTCTTGCAGAGAGTCACCTGGACTGCCGGCTGCCCAGCCAGGGCACACGGGCTCAGTGCCATCTGTGTCCAGCTCCCTAAGCACTGTAGGCACAATGGTCTGGACTTGCATGAAGGTACCTGAGTTTTCCCTCTCCCAAAGGTGCTCCAGCAGAAGTGGGAGTCCTGACCAGAAGCTGGTGTGCGAGCGTGCTGGGTGGCCGACGAGCCTCGGCAGGTCTGGAGGCAAACCTCCTTGGTGGCGCAGGCAATGGTGCAATGTGGGGCCTGGGAAACGGAGCACTTCTGACAAGGAGGCTGTAATGTGACAGCGCCACACCAGAGCTCCCATTTGCTTAAGTCAGGTAGCACAGCTGAAGTTAAATGATGAATTACCTTCGTCTAAGGATGCCGTCTAACTTCACCTAAAGCCCAATAAGGTAGGGAAAAAAAAAGTTTTATTTTCCAGCTTCCCCAGCATCAAATATCAGCTACAGTAGATACTGATTTGCTTTCTGAATTTAACTATCAAATTAGATTAGAAATAATTAAAAAGCTATACCTGTTCATTACAGTGGGACAATATATGGCTAAACTCCTGAAAGTTATCAATCTCCTCACGACTGCTCACCAGGCACAGAGGGCCCGTTTTTTTCATCAGGCTATAATACTACATTTTCAGTCCTGTGTGCTCCTTGAGGCTTTCTGTAAAGCATTAGATGGTCACATCAGACTTTGGTGCCTGCATGTAGCAAGGCTCACTCATACTTCTGTTTATTAATAATGTGGCTACCAAAGGTCACCTGTCACAAGCAATTAAGCAATGTGACACTGGTGACTCATCCCACGTTCCTGGGAACACCTTGGCCACAGACATGCTTTTGTGAGTGTACCACACCCTTTCTTGCAGGCTTTAACACACCTTGACTGCAAAGCATCTTAGTATTGTTGGCTTGAAAAAAGTGGTCCTCCAACTGGTTAGCCACTTGGCTACCATTATAGGAACCTACTAGTGTAGCATCTGCTTTGCATAATGTACCGCTACAACATCTCAATAGTGTCTGCCTGCAGACATTTGCCACCTTACAGAGCTGGGATGCAGAGCGCATTCATTTTGTAATAATCTTAAACTGAGGTCCCCATAATATGACGCACTCATGGAATAAAGAAATTAAGAGATTGCTGTACCTCTATCTCTGTAAATATATCCACTTGATTAGGTAAATACAAAAATAGGCTTATTTTGGATAATACATTTGGACTTGAACAGAAACAGTATATTTGCAGATTCATTCCATGATTTGTTAATGACTTTTTTCCTCACATGTCCATGTAATTTGTATGAGTGCATTGCAAAGGTTAAGATTTTATTCTGTTTTTACACTGGTTTCTCCGAAGTTTATATTGGACCCACTCTAATGGAGATTTAGCTAATCCCTATTCCCATTTCAACATATAACCTAAATAACGTTATGTTACAAGCTATGGTTGTGTTTGCATTCTGCTCCCAGCTCATTGCAGTCCACTGTATTTGTCAACAGATAATATGAAAATTCAGGTTGACAATATGCATCCTAAAATTTTTTTAGATATTGTAATTACCTGATTTGCTAATATATTTTATTTTTACCTTTCTCTCACTTTTTTTTATCTCCTCTGCTTGTAGCGTCTTTAAAAAATTAGAAGCAGATTTCCTGCCACCATATTTGTTTAGCTATGGAAGCATTTTGTAAACAAGACCTGGCAGTGTCACTTCTCTCAAATGGGGTGTGCCAGGGCTGTGTGTTTCCACTGAGCCAGTTTTCAGCCTCTGAGCACCACTACCCATGCAAGATGAGAGTGACAGTTGTTTTGCCTGCATTATGATTGTTTCCCTGAAACTTCTGCTCTGTCTGGACCATAAGGCCGAGGGTTTATTTTATGATTGCTTTTCCCTGTATTTCTTTCTCTCTGTTGCACTACCCCTCACCAAGGAAGACAGGCAGTTTCGTGTCCAGTTTGCTGTCACTGGATCATTTGAAAGGCTGGAGAGGGAAAGCAGAGATGCTTCCCACCTGTCTCCCAGGCTCTCAGGAGGCCATTGATGAGCAAAAGTGTTTCACTAAAAGGCCAAGAGCTGCCAGACTCTCTGTTCCCTAGATAATCAAAAGAAGGCATTACAGAGATTTTTCCACCATAAACTGTGGAGCATGCAGAAGCCCTTCCTTTCATTTCCCAAACTCATTTCTGGCTGCCAAATCTACACGGACTGACATCATCCTCTGCTAAGGGTGAATCAGCGTGGTTGAGAAGTACGGTTTTGCAATCTCTTAATGACAATTCGCCACAGCTTGTCCCTGTATCAACTGGCCAGGGAAATATTAGTGCCCAGTAAGCAAGAAACAAGTCGCAACCTGCGACTTGGGCAATGCCGCTGATGCTGCAGCTGTGCACATGGCCTGGGAGGAATTTTGTTGCTCAGCTCCATCTAGTGGCACTGGTTTGGGAAAGACGGCGGTGGCCGTGGGTGGGGACACGGCCCGTGGGGACGGTGGGAGTCCGTCAGGTGGATTTAATTACAGCTTTTCTCCCTTTGGGTAGATGCATGTGTAAGCGTGCATATCGCTGTGGATCTCTATTGTAATACATACACAAAACGGTGCAGAAGAGTTCAAATTATGCAGAATCACCAAAATTATGCACAAAGCCGCTCTATGTAACTCCTTGTTTTCCCGTAACTCTTCTGTTTTCTTTAGGGGATGTTTTGTGCAGTTGCTGCATCTTGTCTCAGCCAGAAGATGAGCTCTGGGACCACTAGTGGGTGTGCCTGAGTGTCACCTCATGAGACAGGTCCTAGATCCTGAGCTAGGGTGCTCCCTTCCCCTGAAATGCAGTAAATAATAATCCAAAAGGGGTGGTAAGGAATGAAAGCAACTAAAGCAAGCATGATCCTAAGTAGCAGTTAGGATCTGGAATCTGTTGGGGAATGTTTGGGCTGGGTCTCAGGTTCGATCCCAGAAACGCTGGATATGGAGTCACAAAATGCCATTTATTCCCGGCCAGGGATGGGTTGGGCTGCAGGGAATCTTGGAAAGTCAATTCAGCTTCAGGAGCCAGAATGGCTAAGACTCATGTCAAGCTGTTGGCAGGTTGTAACACTTTTTCTTTGAATTTTTGTATTTCCCATGGCAACTTAACGTAAGAGAACCAGAAAGTGAGAGTGACTCAAAGCAATGGAGAAGGGATAATGCCAAAATCAGCAGGATTGTGAAAAGCCTATTTGCATTTTTCCCTAGGGATGCTTGTTTTTAATATAGAGAGGTGCTAAAACTAAAGATATTTGCTTATGGGTTTTCTTAATGACATCCTCAAATAGGAATTTCTTGGACATACTACTCCATTTGGAGATCGGAGTGCATAGCAGGGATTCGCACTCTGCACTTCGCTGAGTAGAGGCATGTTTTGAGTAGCTTCGTGAGTCCTCAGGATCAACAAATCCATATGAAAGCAATGCTCAGCTTTTACACACTGCAGAACCTTTCAACTTCAAAGTGCTTTGCACACATTAACTCATCTGAGATGCGTTCCGTCATGAAACTGTTATGCCTTTGTTTTTTTGTACCACACTATTATTATATATATTAACCTGGTGCCTAGAGGCCCAACTGAGCTCAGGGCTCTGCTGTTCATAGACGGAATAAGAAAACAGCTTCTCTCTGTATGAGCTCATGATCTAAAAGAGTGGCAATGGATGGGAAAGGAGAGAGAGGCACGGGGAAGTGAAGTACGTCTTGTGTCAATCAACCAGCAGCTCGCAGGGCTCAGGCTTTCTCACTTCAAGGCCGGCACGCAATCCCTTGGCTTCCCTGCCTCCTGTTAATGTCAAAGTTGGCAAGAAAGCCTGACAGCCATTTTGCCTCCAGATCCGAACAGGCTAATACAGACAAAGTTGTGTGCGACGCTCTCTCAAATACTCTTTTGCCCGGGTTGTTTCGTTGTGGTCTCTTAATCCAAACTAAAGGTTAGTCTTATTGAAATCACTCTTTACACATCATATATAACTGCTCCCCCCCAGTTATAGTGTCCACTGTTTGTGACCTCAGCTGGACGACTCACACATCTACCTTAAAGGGCTGTGTATACACACACGTGCTGAAGTGGAGGTTAAGTCAGGTCTGACATTTCTCTGCTATAGGTTACCATTGCATCTGCACTGCAGTCTTGAGAGTTTGGGCACAGAGCAAATGGGTGGGTTTGTGAAATCTGAACTGCTGCTACAGAAAAGCTTTTCTAGCAGCTTAGATAGTTAATTTAACATTTTGAAGATAGAAAAGAACAGAAAAATAGCAAATACTATTACTAGCATTACTTAACATAAAGAATTTGCCCATGCCAGTGAGGAGCAGTCCCATGCACCAGTAAATTCAGAAATGTGCATCTAAAATGCTAGAAGGCTGTGCAACCTGGGGCATCTTTGGGTGGGCAAAAAAATAAAAAAAAAAAGACACAGAGAGAAAAGAAAATCCAAGGAAGCTGCAAAATACAAATAAATTGGTTGCAAACCGTATGTTGCAAATAATACTCAGGAGTCAACAGGTACAAGAGCATATGTCCAGATGTCGGGTATTAAACTGCATACCGTTTTGGAGACTTGCTACCAGGACCCTTGAAGAAGGGGGACCATTACCTTCCCAAGTAATTCTGTGGAAAATCAACCCTGAGAATCAGGCAGGTCCTAGGGGTTTATTGCAGACTGCAGACCTTCCTGTGGGATTTGACACTGACTACTACTTCTGTGGCAGATCTCTGGAGGACGGCTCTGGGGCAGTATGAGAAGGTTGGCATTTTGAACTACCTAGGCAGACACTTTCCTCCTAGAATAATTTCCAGCATGTTTTGGAGTATTATCTTAAAGTTCCTTTGACACCTAGTTCATTGAGCTTATATTTTATCCTTGTACAAGGAAATATACTTGTATAAGTCTTTTTGGGGCAGAGGCTTGTTCTGCTTTTACCTGCCTAACATAATAAGGCCCCACCTTGAGGGGCCCTAGGCGCTGTCCTAATAAATAACCTTGAATTAATTGCACATTCATCTCCTTTAACCGTGTGGGAGGAATAATGCTAGTGGACCTTTTTCGTCTCTTGTCACTTTTCCAAAGTTTGCTTTGGATGTTCATGATAATTGAGGCATGCGCCATAGAACTTGCCCATGCAATCTGTCTTGGTGAAGAGCTTCACTCCTGTGGCTTTTCTGGGGCATGACACCAATTTAAAAACAATCTTCTGCTCTGGTAACTCAGGTCATTCTGAAAGCTATCTGTCCCTCTGACAATCTGTCACACTGGCTTGTCAATGGCAGTCAGGAACAGACAAACAGCAAATACACAAATTATCTAAATTCTGGAGAAGCAAATAAATACTTGTAAAGATTTTGCTTCATTTGCACTTTGCCTTTATGTAATTTATCACCTTTCAACGTCTTGCCTGCACTTTTTAATTACTGCAACCCTTCCATCATTTTTGTAATTTTAAAAAAGCCAATTATATGACAATCTTGATTGCCTAAGAGTTCTAGTAAAACGTACACATGTGTATGTCAGAATGATTGTTCTTTCTTGCTTGTTTTTGTACCATTCACCTTTCAGATATCTGGGTTATATAATTGTTCCCTTTGGCTCAAGATCAAGTTTTCAGATTAATGATGGCTCTGCTGTAGTGCACTGGGGAGTTGACATATGGCTAATCCACCCGACAGGCTCTGGCTCCTCATTCCTTAAAAGCATGTGGATGGAGGATTTTCATGTTAAAACGGCACTGTCAGTCATGTATTAAGTGAAATCAAGATCCCGATCTCCATCTCTAAACCAGCATTAAGAACAAGTTCAGCGCTGGAACACAGTGCTACTGCTCTTGCAGACGGGCTTGCAGATATGTAGGAGTCTCAGCTTCCTCTGGCTACACTTAGGAATTCTGAAAATCAGACATGTATAAAACTCAAACCCACCTTTGTTTTCCACAAAGTAATCATTATTGAAAAACACCTTTTCAAGCCTTTTATTTTCACCCTTTCACTTATGTATGTAGGACATGATATTTTGTGTCCTACCTCCAGTGAAACCTTACCCGTCAGGCTTCCATGCCTAAGTTTATTACTTACTGTTGCTTAATGTGTACTGAGACAGTATCCAGCAGAACCCTCCAGCACCAAAGTGACACACACTGAATGAGTGGTCAATACTCTTTAAGGGGTGTAAAACTGAGACAAAAAAATCAGCTGAAATGTATGCTTATCTCAAGTGTGTCTTAATACAACACCTAAGTGTAAGGATGTGACTAGGTTGTGCCCTCAAGTATTTGCAGGAATACAGGCTCAGGTCCACCCACACAGCCCACCAAGCAATATTTCATGTGGGTATAAGGTATGTGTGCCCATTAACAGCAATTTGCAAGGGAGAGACCTGATTGCTCCTTTGCCAGTTGTTGTTGGGTCATTGACGCAAAAAAGCTAATAGAAAAATAGCTATTCAAAAAATGCTTCATAGATACCCCTGGTGGTGTCCCTTGAGATGGACAAAAGAAGACTATTCTGGAACATGTATTTTCATTCCCCTCTTCAAAGAGAAAATACTTGCAGAGTTCAAAAGACAAGTAGTAAACAGAAATGCTAAGAAAAATGCTATTTTCAGGATTTAGAAAGAGGATTCTAAAAAGCCAAAGGCTTTGAGAAGGTCTGAGGAAAATAAAACAATTAAATTATCAGATCGTTTTGCAGGTAACCAAAAAAAAAATACCCTGTCATAAAAAAATTACAGGACATATGAAACAAAAGAACTAGTAAATACTGAGATGCTGTTTTCCATGTGAATAACTATCAGTTCATTGCTATGAAAACAAGACATAAACAAAACTATGCCAGAGTGATGCTGTAGCATAAGATGGTAGAAGTATGTAGTGGTGGGGAGAAATAAGAGCAAGAAGTAAGGGTTTGAGTTACTGGTGCTGCAGGTGGGGAAGCAGCATGGGGACTGAGAATGCTCCAGGAAGGGACAGGGGGAATGGTGCACTTTTTGAGTGGAAAAGACAGAGAACAGGAGTCCATTTAGACCAAGATTGAAGTCTGCAGGTTAGCCATCATTAGATTTTATAGCTTAGTTCCTTCAGGTGTTGAGACATTGCATTAAAAACTGAGTTAGTTCACCTCCTGTGAGCAGCAGCTCTGTGATACAAAAAAACCACATATGCTTTCATTTAGCTCATTATATCAGTTAAGTGGTTAAAGAAGGCAATGCATCCGAGGACATCTGAAGATACTATTGTGTCTCTTTGGTGCACCCACTTCAGTGTGGTCCTACCACTAAGCTTTGGCAGCAATTCTTAGAATAAAATTGCATTTTTTTTTTAATTAATAGCAAATTTGCAGGTCTAGAGCTCACAGCTGGGGGCAGAGGAGGGGCTGCCTTTGACTTTTTTGTCAAAGTCGGGTTGCGGGCTAGAACTAAAAATGCTTTCCCTCAATGAATATTTGCTCTGTGGATTGATTTGACAGAAGGGGGAATCTGGGGAAAAAACCCCAAACCCACACACAAAAAACCCAACTCCTCCCCAACCAAAACAAAAACCCAAACAAAGAAACAAACCAAACAAACAAAAAACCAAAAAAACAACTTGGGTTGGTTGCTTTAGGCTTAGCAATACGCGAACTTCGCAACCTGCATCCCGCAAACACAACCCCGTTAGCCGCCCTGGCACCGATGCCCTGAGCAGCCGTGATGGGCGACTGTAGCCTGGGCAATGAGAAAGGTCACGAAAAGCCAGCAAAGGCGGCCATTTCGCATCGCTTCCCGCTAGCAGACTGCATTCACAGAGCTCTTTAGAGAACACTTTAGAGCTTTTTCTCCTCTTGCTCGTTAAGGGGAGAGAGGAGCCCGGAGAAGAGTTAATTAACCCACCTGGGGAAGGGTGGGGGTGGCAGGGGGCTGCAGGGATGCAGCTGAGCTCTATCCCCGCTGGCCTTGGGCAGCGAGTGGGGCTTTGCCGCTGTGGTATAAATGCGTCCAAAGGGGATTTAGTCGGCTGTTGGGGAGGTAATGCGAAGAAAACGCTGTTTGTTTGTGGCGGGGTGGGGGGAAAGCCCGGGGACCCCCTCACGGCCCGGGGCGGCGGCGGCCCCAGGGCGCCGCTGGGTGGCGCCAGAGGCCTCTCGCGGGCCAAGGGCCGCGCCGGTGCCCGGGTGCCATTTTCGCGCTGCCCGCGGCCGGGCCGTGTGAGGGCAGCTGGGTGCGTGGGTCTCACTCGAGAGGCAGCGAGTGTGGGGCACACGGGTTGGCATGGCACGGGCTGTGTGTCTTTTAATATCAGAGTAAGAGATGAGGCTGGGATTGAGCGCGGATAAGAATCTGTGTTACAGCTATTTGTCACGTGGTTCATGTGCCTTTCCCCGGGGTTTTAGATTGCTGCTTGAAAATGTTACTTTTTTTCTCTCGTTATATGCATTAAAAAACGGTCGTGCCTACTCACGAACCTGCTTAAAGGAGAAGGTATAAAGAAACCCGAGACTTGGTGGTGAGAGAAGATGAATGTTAGGGAGTATTGGTGACTGATAAAAGACCTGGATCTCGGCACTGTGAGCAAGATCCTGCAACTTCTGAAGTAAACTACAGGTGTGCACCACAGGCTGAAAACTGGTGCTTTTGGCAGAATTTCAATTTTGTTTTCCCCTTGATCTGAAGAATCAGACTAAAGCTTCTGTTCTCCATGAAGACATCCAGTCTTGGTTTGGAAACACCAAGCAAAGATTAAAAGTCTTCCCCCAGGGTACTTTACTTCTCTGGTTAATCACCTTGTAGATTACAATTTTGTCTGATTTCACGAATTAATTTTCTTAGCTTGAACCAGTGGGGTTTGTGTGTGTGCGTGTCTTTCTTTGCCATGTTAATCATCTCTCTAATAATTTTTATTTTCTCGTTTTGGAGGATTTATATCCTGTAGCCGAGTAATCTCTGTCTTCCTTTTGATAGCCCAAACAGCTGGAGCTCCATAGGCCTCTCCTGAAAAGTATTTTCTTGAGCTCTCACCTTTTCTTTGTCTCTTTCTACCTCCTCCCAAGTTCTTAATCGAAGACCTGAGAAACAAGCTTCTCTTCTCCTGCTCCCCTCCTCTACAGCACAGTGCAAAAATACAGACTGTACATGCTCATTTTATTTCCTCAGATATGTATATAGTGTCTTATTTTTGTGTAAACCCAAATTTTTTCAAGTTCTTTGTTTTATAGAATACACTGTTGTCTTGTGAGGCTGGTGTTTGCTGTTCTTACATTTATTGCATTGTGTTTGCTTGAGTGCTACGTGTTACTTGAGTTGAATTTAGTTATTATCAAGTTCTTCTACCCTTTGTCAGTCTCAGTATGATACACAGATGTGTATGTATCACACATACAAACGTGTATGTGTGTTATGTACAGTTCTGTTTCACAGAAGAGGGAGGAAAAAACCTATTTTTATGGTCTGTGTACCCAGAATGAAACCCTGCAGAGCCCCACTAGAAACTTACTCAATTGATCAAGTTTCCCCACTATCTTTGTGAGTTTGACAGTTAGCCAATTTTTAATCCATATGTTGTGCTTTCATTGGTGTTGGATAAGAGCTGCCTTTTAAAGTGGAGTATCCTGCAGCACTGTGTCAAGTGCTCTACGGAAGTTTTTGCACTTTCATAATAATCATTAATAATCAATCTCACAGGCTCAGAGAGTGCAATCAGGTTTGTGAGTTGGTGTCTATTTTCCATATAAGCGGATAGGCCAGCCCTACTTATGTTTCCATCCTTTCATCGTTTATTGATTGCATTGCATGTTTTTTGCCATTATCTTACCACACATTGAGGGTTATAATTACTGAGGTCAACCCAATCTCTTCTTCAGTGAGTATCAGTATAATGCTGCAGTCTTCTGGCACATTCCCAGTTGTTTGAAGGGGAATCTCTTTTCAGCATAATCGGAAGAGGTATGAAATTAGATACTACTCAGTGCCTAAGTCTCACGAGCAGCTTGATGCCAAAGGCCTGGATAAATAAAAAGTAATCATGACACTGATACTGTTCTGTCAGAGATCCTAGGATTTGTTGATCCTCCAGAACGTGTCTTTAAACCTCCATTTGACCTTCATGTTCCTGTAAATTTTATACTCTTTAAAGCTGTAGTGTGGAAGGGTGAATACTGTACAGCAGTGTTTTGCACAATCCCTAGCATGTATTGAAACTCCATTTTCATTTTTAGCAATTTATTTTATTTTTTGTGAAGAGTAACTGAAGGACTGTCTGTATCATTTTACCAGACTGTAATCTTTAACTGGGTTGTAACCAATTAATCTGACTAAGAGCAGACACAGTTATCAGTGCAAACAGCCATCTGTTCATATCCTCCCTTTTAGCCACTGTACAAAGTAGTCTGAAAAATGTAGAGCAGGAAAGAGAATGGGCAGATAAACTAGTCTCCAGAATGATCCTCCAAAGAATCTTATCTTTCTTTCCAGCGAGAAAGGTATATTAATTGAATCCTCAAATTGCATTTGTGAAGAGGAGTTTTATAATTAATTTCTTTCTGTTTTGTCCAATTCTATGCAATTGGAGCTGTACTTTTGCTAACTGGGAGACTTGAATTTGCCATTCCCCAACCCTACAGATAGATATAGGCAGCCATCTTAGATTTCACAGTATGGTTAAACCATATCCATTAATATCTAAAAAATTATTCAAGAGTTTTGGAAGACAAAAGATCCACACATGCAAAGGTTTATTTAAATAGAGATTTTTTTTTTTTTTAAATTTGGATCAGTTGTATTGCTAAACTGATAAGATTACACCCGTACTGAGTCTCCTGAGCCTTGTACCAGTGTGATGAGTGAGGGGGTTCCTCCCTCCTCATGGTTTTTCATGGCAAATGTGCTTGTGGGTATACCTAGGAGTCTGGAACAGGAGCTGAAACCTTACTGACTATAGACAGCAGTTTAATTCTTGATTGGAATGGAAAGCCACTTAACCATTGGTCTTCATAATGTGCTTGGTGAACAAGAGGAGAGGGCTCTGATTTCAGTCACACTGGTAATTTCTGGCTTTTTCATTTAATTCTGTGATACACGCTGTGACTTTTGTGCTCCTGAAAAGAAAGAAGTGTTTTGTATTACAGGTGCTTTGTGAGCTCAAAGGAATAAAATTGTTCTTCATCCTCCCCTGATTTTCCTGTTATTCCAGTCCTAGCTTTAAGTCCTTCCCTGAAGCACAGACTCAGCAGCACTGTGGATGCAGAGCTGTGTGGTGATGTCAGTCAATTGCATGTGCGTCAGAGCTCAGAAATGCAATATAAGCTATTAAATGAGGCTCTTGGCTAAATTTGTAGCTGCTCCCAGTCTATAGAACTGCAGCTGCTTTCTCTGGTGGCGATGTCCCTTTGGGCTTGCACCTGTACCCCAGGCGTGCTGCTGTCACTACTCTGCATGGAGCACCTATGGTGGTGGTTCTGCTCTGTCACCAGGTACAAAGCTGGTGTACCCAGAGGTGTGTAATGAAGGGATAAGGGGCAACAGTGAAATGTTGCAAGGAGAGAAATTCCATTTTGACGTGGGGAAAAAAGTCCTCCCTGTGAGGGTGGCAGAACACTGGAAACAGAGCCAGAGACATGATCACTCAATCCACACTGAACCTCGAGTGGACAAGGCCCAAGATCTCAATATCTACTGTGGAAGTTGGCCCTGTGTGAAAAAGCATTTGGACTAAGTGACCTCCACATGTTGCTTTCAGCCAAAATATTTATTTTTTTTTTTTAGTGATTCTTCTGCAGTCATTGGTACCCGTTCCTCATAACAAAGTTCATTTTGGCTATCTGGATGATACAAGTCAGTTTTTCACCCCAAGATGATTCAGAAGTGTCCTTATGTTTCTCCCTGAAATTTACCTTTTTTTTTCAGGCTTCTCATCTTGGTGGCTCCATCTCAGAAGTTGCTCAGTAGCTGGATTCTTGTCTGCTTCCCCAGGTGTGGGGTAAGGCCTTACGCTGGAATACAAGCTATGGAGCATAAGGAATTGAAAACAACTATTAAAAGAGGTGATTTTGAACGAATGAGTGTGTTCTTCACTAATGTGAATCTCCCATTTACTTCAAATTACAATTGTTAAATTAGAAACAGCAAACATTTCTTTAAGGTACCTAAGCAACAGCTGCTTTTCTGGTTTCCATGCTAGGAGTTAGTGGCTTAGGTAATTGGGTTCATTGCTATTTGGAGCATAATCAGCAAGCATTCATTCTCCATACAGCTAGCATATAAAATTTGCGAGAACTGCAAAGCATGCATGTTCAATCAGTGTAAATCATTTAGCAGCCCACATAATGGATGTCTGGCTGTTGGACTAAAAAATTCACTTGGTAATACAGGCAGATGAGTCATGAACAAATTTTCCAGTTTATAAAATTATTATATCCACAAGAGACTCGGAAAGCTGAACAGATGTTAGCTTTCCAGCCAGTAGAAGAGAAGATGAAATGCTATTGCAGTATTTTCATGTATTCTGAGTATTTTTATTCGGTACCAAGGTGGCATTTTGCTGCATTTAATAATTATTACTGACAATAGCCCAGCTCTAATCACTTGAGGAACTGGACAATATTCTTCTGTTCACTGAAAGCTCATGGTAGTGGTGATCAGATGTAAACAGATCTGTCTTAAAAGTAATTTTGCACCAGGGTTTTAGCAGACTCTCCACTGCCTGAATAGGAAGCTAGTGAATCTTGTCTGTGCTTGAGGAACAGTGTACAGTTGCTGTGGAAGTCAGAGCCTTGCTAATAATTCCTCAGAGATTTCCTGGGATTAAACTGTCAGAGTATGGCCCTCATTTAGACCACTGACATTAGAATAGGAGTGTGTTGCCCAAGTATCAGCAGCTGCAAGGGATGCAGATGATGAACTTCCTCCTTGCCAACAGATGTCATGTCCCTAAACCTTTTACTCAGTATCTCTTTGCCAGTCAGCAAATGCTATGAGCAGTGAAGCATGGATCTGAGCTCTCTTTCTTTCCTTTCTTGAATAGCTCCTGTGTAATAGGAGAGGAAACACTGCCTCTTTCCATTGCATACCTCTCCTCTTACTTGCAATGTCACAACATTAAGGAATCAGCAGGGAAATCAAACATCTTACAACTTCTTATTTGAAATGAGACCTTGTTTAGCCCCTCTTCAGACAAAAACTCTCCTCACTATCAATTATCTTTCCTGAATTTTGGCTAGATTCTCAGAAAATTTTTTTCTCTTTACATCTTTCCATCCACTCTCCCATGCTTGGATGTGTATCCATATCACAGATGAAATGAGCGTGTCTTTGTAAGCAGGACCTTTAGCTGGTTTGTTGCAGAGAATAAAATGCCATGGGTCAAACTCACTGATTCTTAGTGTTTGCCTGGGTTGAGTCATTAAGCAGAATTTGGCTCTGTAAATCCTAAGGAAAAAATGGTTAATTTTTATATGATATTTCAGTTGCAGGCATGGGGTTGTTGGGTTTTTGTTGTTTTGGGTTGTTTTTTTTTTTTTTTTTTTTTTGGGACACTGATAACTTTAAAACAAAAAGCACTGATCAGAGATTTTGAGTTATTCTTGAAAAGCTTTTGAAACTCTTATCAGTTACATTAAAATAAGAGAAGAGTGTCTCGGGTTTTAAAATGTATATACTGATACTCTGCACTTGTTTTCAGTCCAAACTCTCGAAGTGCTCCATAATAATAGAGTTAGTGCTGCTGCTTCAGGAGAGGAATCCTGCTCCCACAGAAAAATGCAGTTATGGAAAGCTGCCTTTTTAATGCTGCCATGAAAGAGCAAAGCACTTTGCAAAGATCTGATCTCCCCAGACTCGAAGCTCTAGCTCCAAGTAAGATAAAAGATAACAGTTGCTCATGGATGTAAAAGGAGGAGGAGGAGGAATAAGAGAACAGGGATTATAGATCAAAGCTGTAACATTTTGCAAATCGTAATGTGAGAACCTTCTCTAGGTCATGGATCTTTTTCATTCCATTTGTCTCTTCTTCCTGACTAGCAGGTAGGGTTCTCTGTGCATAATTCTTGTTTCTCCCTTCTCCCCCTACCCCTCCCTTCTCTTATGCTTAGAAACCCTTGTTGCAGGTCACAGTGATGTGAGTTGGCTGCTTAACTGCTGTACGGAATCAGGATAAAAAGAGTCCTTCCTGAAAGGGCTGAGGAGTGATTTGTGTGAATCTCACAAAATCTAGCCTCCAATTCAGTTATTCTTTAGTGCTAATGGAAATAATTTCTCATATACAGGGACAGACTTGACATGACAATCAGACTCAAAGTTGCCCTTTGGAAAAAAGGTAGGGTTTGTCCCGAGAACATCGGTATACCCAGCTGCTAAGAAAAGCCATCCTGGGGACTGACCTAGGCTGGTTGTAGAATCAGTTCATGCTGAAGTGTCTCTAGTATCTCTGCCCTGTCTTGCATTGTGCTACAGCTTCAAAGCACTGAGAAATAACAAACATGAAAGACTTTAGGGAGCTAGTGAAATTCAGCAAAGTTCACTAAAAATGGAGTAAAAAAAAAAAGTCTCTTGTAAGGCAATCGATTATTTTAACTACCTAGCCATGTTTCTTCATTCTCTTTCTAGAGGCAGAACAAAGAAATGGCATAGACTTTTATTCCAGAAAAAGTCATTCTCCAGCAAGACAAACAAATTCTTCCCAAACTTTGCTAGTGACAGAAGGCAAGGAAGGGTAATTGATGAACCATCGTGCAGATGTTTACAGAGCTGTTAAGATTTATGTGTGAAGTCTGTTCAACCCTGAAGATGCAGTATTTTCTGTAAGGAAGAAACTGACAGGTGAGTGGGAGATAACCTTCTCAATTTCTCTTCCTGGCAGTGTAAGGTGGTCTCGGACCTAAGAGTGAACTGCAAATTACCCAGCTGCAGTTTGTCAGTTCTTGGGGCAGTAGACTGCGACAGTTTTTTTCTATGTGATTTTTTTTTTGTTAGAAATAACATGTCCAAGTCTATGACTGGACTGATACAGGAAGATAAAATCATCATGTACAATATACATGACATGAGTCCTGGGATCCACTATTTAAATGTTGTGATGTTGAGGAATTACAATGTTTGTGTTGGTTAATTTGATGCTTTGTGTTTAGGTATTTGAGATTCATGGTAGCACTACCAGGGACTCTGTTACCAGTCTAAAGATACCAATAGTCAGCATGAACTTTCAAGTATCAGGCACTACAGCTAAGGGATTTTTATGACTTTCTTCCTCTGAAGGTACTAAAGGCCTTGAAGGAGCAATTTGTGGGAAGCCTTCAAATAAAAGGTAATAAAGTGAAAGGCTGTTTTACTTTCTATGAGCATGGAAAAAAAAGGAGAAGAAGAGTCTGTATTTTTAGGATACTAGAGAGAAACACAGTTGATAAGGTCTCAGTCTTTTAAATTAGTCTGGTGCTGAATATGTACCAGTTAAGTAAGGGAAAAGATATTATCTGTACTGAAGAAGAAAATCAAGCCACTCTTTAAATTTAGTGAATTTCTACAAAGTAGTTACATACCTAGTAAATCACTTTAATTTGTGACAGATAATGTTGTACTAAAGAAAATGTAGTGGGGTTGTAATCGGGTTTAGAGGTTATAAACTTTGTGGGAAACCAGGCTATTAGGATGAACTTTTCAACTTAGCTTAACTTGTTACCCTGTGAGGCTCCTGTCATTAGACTGTGGTATGCCAGGCTCCCTTGCTGAGTTGCCATCTTTTCCCAACCGGGAATGTGCCCTGCTCCTGTGCCTCCCTCTGCCAAGATATCCTATAGCTCTTTATTTGCAGACCTTTCCCTTTTTTAGACAAAAACAGGTTCATAAAGTTGACCAAAGTGGAGGGAAAACTTCCTGAGGTTATGCCATTATCATAGTTTTTAATGATACATGGCTGTCTTGAGACATTTTGTCATTTCTGTCCTGCTTTTTTAAGGTTGCTACTTAACCAAGATAAACCAATATGTTAATTGAGTAGATGTTCTGACACCCAGATCAGCTTGCAGGATTCATGAGTTATTAGAGGACAGGTCCAAATCTGTCTGAAAAAGTCATTGAGATTGACTTGGAAGATGAAACACAATTATTACACAGTACAAGCCAAAGCAAGGTGAGGTGCAGAGAGTTAGGCAGGGCTCTTACATCAGCAGTGAAACTGCCCACAGTGCAAGTGAGAGCACTTGCTGAGAAAGCAGCAGTATGCAAGTGCATTCCTTTTTGCACACAATTTGCAACTTCTTACTCAATGCTTTCCTAGGACATTAATTTAAAAGAAAAAATAGTTTGACTTAGCTTTGGGGGGGATCTTAATCTTCAGCCTTTTTTCACTTGCTTGCAGGAGTTGTTTCTCTGCAGATCTCTTATAATGGCACACTGGTTGCACACCTTGTGCAGCTCATGGCATATGGCCAACTCCACCTACTTTCAGGCCAACTTTGACTGTTCACATTATCCAGGAAATGGACTGCTGAATGGAGATTTTTTTTTTGCTCTGTAAAGAGCAGAGGGTTGCATTTGAGTGTTAATCACATGTTCTGTTAAATTTGAAGGCAGGAGTTGAAGAGGAAAAAATGTGGTAGAAGGCTCAGCAATGTTGTTTAGCTGCTGCAGGATTCATACAGGATCAGAGTTCTGGGTGTATAGATCAGGCTAAAGGCCTAGACAACTTTTGGCCTTTCATATAGGCTGTGTTCCCCTCCTCACTCCTTCTGTTTCAGTCTCTCTTATTTTGTTTATTGCCAGCTAAGAAGTCTCACTTGCTATATATGCTGAATGCAGATTGTTTGAACCAAGATCTGCATCTCGACTAGTTCTATGAGATATCTAGGTCATAAAGTAATTAACAATTAAACCGACAATTCAAATAGAGAAGACCTCCTGGCATGAAGACATAATGCAAGTGTTAATAGTTCTTATTTCAAAAGCAGTGTTGTCTTAAAGCCATAACAGGGAATAGATGTCATTTAGGATACCTGAGTGGGGAAGAATTCTGAAAGTGAGACATGAATTCAACATAAAAGGCTCAATGCTGTATGTGATAAGGGACCTGTACATGACACCTAGACGTTGCACACCTGACCTTTCAGGGGGGAAACTTCTGCCTCTGATCCTTGTACTTAGGTCACTCTAAATCAGTAAGTCTGTTCCCGGATGTATCAGTGCAAAGTGAAAATAGGTGCCTATAGGATAGGAATTTACAGAATACTTTGAATGAATGATTTTTGTCTGAGCTGCTAATGAATGATTTTTGTCTGAGCTGCTAATGCAGCTGTTTCAGTGAGGAGACTGGTTGGATTGTAAGCCTTTTGGAGCAGAGGATGTTTTCTTGTGTAAGAGGCTTCAGTGTTCTTCAAGGCCCCATAATCCTGTTGAAGAGTAACCTACAGTGTGTAACCTACCACATGCAAGTTGCTCACTTTTGTGGCAGTGACACACATGGAATTAGGATGTGGTGGTGGAGGAGAAGAAGTAGGGGAAGCACTAATGGCTTAACTTTTTACATGTACCTACTTTAGCTACTGATGATGTGATAACAAGGGAAAAAATGCATGAAGATATATTTCTGCCTGCTTTTTTAAAATTCTCTGCAGCACTCTCTCCTCTGTGAGCATACAGGATTATGCATTAAGACAGAATTAATCCCTCATTGCGAAACACACAGGCTCAGCATTTGCCATGGCTTTGCTCTAAGAAAGGGATTCAGACATTGTGGTCTCTATCAAAGAATGGCAGATTCTTGGCAGAACTTTTTTCCATTTGTTTCTGCAAGTGAAACAGTTAATAAATCAATCCTGCATCATTACTGGATTAGCAATCACACCCCCAAATACTAAGAACTGTTCACTCTTTCTCCTGAAGATTACCTTTAAATCCTATCAGGGGGCAAAATGCCTTTTGCCTTGCCTGGCATTAGCACCCTACTGACCTACAGGCAAAGTCAATAGTCAGTAAACTAGCTCTCTGTCATGGTGAAAGAACAGCGTGCCTTAACCAGATCCACCGTTTCTTAAGATGATTTGAGTTTCTCCTGTCAGTGCCTCCACTCTTTATTTTTTCCTTTGTTCTGTTTTTTCCACCTCAGCAAGTCTGAAGCTGAACAGAAGGAAGTTTGCCACAATGAATCACTCAAGAGTCTGTTGTGGGGTCACACAGGCTGGGGGAGTTTTGCAAAGCTGAAGACTGCAGAGGAGCTGGAACCAAGAAAATGAGGAGAAGGTAGGCACTTAACAAGTTCTTTCTTTCTTGTTAATAAAGCTTATTTACCTCTTGTCTGCAGTGGAATGTGGTCTGTAAAACTGCCTGCTCCTATTGGTCTGAAAGCTAAGAAACAGCACTGGAGAAAGTTCATAAATTGATGAGAGAATTTACGGTCTGTGAGCTCTCCTTGTCTGCAGTTCCAAAGGAGAGTTACTTTAAGTAATTTAAACTTTTGGATGTACAAAATAATACTTTTATCTTTTGTTTTGAAATGCTCACCAATTAAATGGCTTAGCTCAGTAATGACTTCTTACTTTGCCTTATAAACTACTTTGTGTTTATTTTCATGGTGTTTGATTCATTATCACTGGGATTCATTTACAAAAGCACTGGAGTATTATATGCAGAAAATATACAAAAAGTAAGATTGCACCTAAGTTATGATGTGTTTCATTTTTAAGGAGCAGATATTTTTAAAATATTTGTGTTTGAAACCTACAATATATAGATACCAAAATATTTTGAATAGTAATTTATATTCTTATAGTTTTTTTCATTATGTTTTACTGCATGGAGGATTCGTGTTAATGTATCTGTTGAATATTTTCTCGTAGCCTCACAGGTTTTTTTGCTAACCTGTTATTAGATTCAAAGGATGGTCTGGAGATTTTAAATCTTCTTAGTATGCAGACAAAGATAACAGGATATAAACTGACAGGTATAAACAGTGATTTATCTTGAACACATACCCAATGATGCATGATTGTGCAAGTAACTTTTTCAAATGCCTCCGAGTAAATATGCAGCCACAGCATGTTTGCTGAGCTGTGTTTTCTGATATGATCAGTGTGGTTATCTTTTGGAATGAACAGTTAGATAGATGAATGGGCTAGCATTCAGATCAGGGCTCACTATATCTGACTCTAAGGTGTCAGATTGTTTAATCCAGGACTGTTATTTCCTTGAATCACAGAATGAAGTCTTCACCAAAAGTTTAGTGTTTCTTTTCTAGAAATTGCAAACAAAAATAGTAGGTGGAGCCAACATGAGAAAGCAAAGATGAGTGCAACTGGACAAAGAAGAGGTTAAGTGTTTGATCATTGAATTGAAAAGTAAGAGAAAATAATTATTTGAGTTGAATGGAACAACTAACTATGTGTAGGGAGAGAATCATGTAAAAAAACAAAATCTGAGAGGCACCCAGATTAAAACCAAACTTTGGTTTGAACTAAGTCCTCCCTTAAATAAAGACCCTAAATAGACCAACTTGCTACTATTTAGTCCTCCATCCTCACCTAGTACGTATTCCTCTATGGACAGTCTCAGCTCATAGACTGCATTGAAAATTCAGATTATGGGCTCATCATTGTGAATGGAATATTTTGCTGGCTTTCAAACCAACTCTTCCCTTTCTGGTTTTCAAACTATATTTTTCTGGCTGCTTGAAACTCTGCTTCATGGTGTGTTCACTGACAGACCTGCTGCCTGTTTATGACTGATGATCTCCCAGCCCAGCAGACCATGCACAAGGTCCCTACTGCTGTCATGCCAAGCACAAAACGTGATGCAGGAGCCAGAGGGCTCATATGTTGTTTCTGTAATGCTGGGTTGCTTTCTTGCAGACTCAGATCACTTACTGCATGACATTTCATTTGTTCTCTTTGGGCTTCAGCTTCTCCTCAAATGAGGTAATAAAGTTTTGCTTACTATATAAAAAATGTGGAGGAAATGCAGTGCGAGTGCGAATATGACTATACGGCAGCTACTTGTGAAATGATGTGACTATTTTAGATGAAACATGATAAAGAAGATAGAAAGGTCTTAGGATAGTTTTCAGTCATTTTCTAAAGTTATGAAACCCTGTAGTGTTCAAGGCCTTGGAATTTTAATTTTTCTTCCCCAGGTGCTTAAACTTCTTGACTTATTTTAAAACAAAAGGGACATTACACTATTTTTTTTTCTAGAATACTACTATTGTATGCTTGTCTTTTTAAAAAGGAAGGAATGAGATGTGCTGTGTAAACATTTGCATCTTGGCTTTGGATATGGCGTGCAAACACTGTGTGATGTAAGGAAAGGTCATTCAGAGAATAGTAGACTCTAAGCTCTGTGGTCACTAGGAAAATTTAAATTCAGTTCCTGCTTTGCCACAGGTGGTTTGTTGAGGTTTTTTTATCATCTTGGGCAAGCTACTTTGTCAATAAGGTCTCTCAAGACCTAGGCTGCCTCATTACACAGGAGGCATTGTAATGATGAGTACATAATGAGGCAGCTCATGACAGTGAGCTGCCTCAGGATTACTCTGGTGGGAACCGTCGAGCACCTACAAGAGTCACCCCCTCTCCCTGCAGCAGGCCCTGCCCCGAGGAAGGTGGCTTCATATCTGGATAGATGATGAGTAATATTTCAGCACTGTGAGTTGGTTCCCAGGCTAGTGTTCAGTGGGCAACAGGAAATCATGTGTCCACAAAGAACCAAATTTGAAATGCTGAGCCATGTTGGCGAGCTGGAGAAAGATTTAGTGCTTCCATCTTGTGACATATAGCGTGTACTCCGTTATTTTTCTTCATTGTCAGTACAGCCTCAGGACACTAGAATCTTGAGCCATGACTAGGTTTTAGAGGTGCTCTAGTAATACAAACAATACTGCTACCACTAACCAGCTTGATTTTAATAGCGGTCTTCTCTGCAAAACCCCAAACCCAAGTTAATTACACAAGGCAGGGGAATGTGGAATTATTTCAATTAGACCAAGACATCAGCCCTCTGTCCAGAAAAACAGCTTTAAGCACAACTGTGCTGGAGAAAGTTCACTCTAGCTCATTAGAACCAATTGTTAAGATTACAGCCAGCTCCTGAACTGTCTTTTCAAAACTGTTTCTTCTGCTGGTTGCTCTTGTCTGAAGAGCTGCTCTGCCTCTGCTTGATAGCATCTCTCTTTCCTCTCTAGCCAAGCTGAGACCAGTAGCTCTCACCTAATGGTGACTCTGCTCTCTGCACCTGCCCTGGCCTGGAAAATCAGAGTTTGTAAACCTTCTTTCATGCTCTTGAGATAATTGTGTGCTTATGTGCTGATTTGTTAGGATAAACATAGGTAGAGGAAAACATATGTGTGCCTTTTATTAGGGTTAGTAATTACAGTTTATGGCACCTTCTAGTTCTTGAAATCTGTGGGACCAATATATATCTTATGTCCCAATAATATTTAAGTAAGCTCTGTCCGCACAAGCTGATTTTCCAGTTTTTCTCCTTTACTCGTTAGCAGTACTGAGCTCTTGATTTTGTTCTGCCAAGTGAGACCTACTGGATCTTACACCTGCTGCTCCCTCACCTGTTTTGAAATTAGTCTGGATATGACTGCTGTCACACTACCATAGCCAAGGACTCCTCACAGGACTGAGATTACACTTTTGAAACAAATGAAATTTGCAGTGACCCAAGTTACATCAATCAGAATGGAAAATTTTACTGCAGTTGTTCTAAAGGTCAGTACAGGATTAGTATTGATGAAATGTTGCCATCCACAATTTCTTAAATCTCCTAAGAGCAGGTTGTATCCGCAGTGGTATCTCCTTGGTCTCAAACAGCTGTGAGGTGGCAATTCTTGGGCTTTGAGTCAGTTATCACTTGTGATATCCCATTTCCTGAATGGATGCGAACTTTGAAGAAACGAGTACTGCCCAGCTGTCCACAGCCTGTGGACACAAGAAACAGTTTATCAGTTTGATAGTGTTAGGAGCAGAGGAAGGTGATATAAGGCTGAAGAGGAAAATGACTGAAAGAAAAAAAAGACAGAACAACTTGACAGCTGCATGGAGATGAGGAGAGAAATAAACAACATGGATTTATTCCTTATGAAATGGGATAGATGGGATTAAAGAAATCCTAGGAAACTAATAGTGAGAAAATGTAAAATGTGCTTGTATGTAGTAAATATGTGCATAGAAGCAAGAGGGCCTGAGAGGAAAAAGAAAGCAAAAAAGAGAATATATAATGAAAAAGGTCTTGCTGAGCTGACAAAAGAATACCCCTGGGGGAGAGGAATACAAAACTGTAAGGAATTGGATATTGTGACTAGCTTGAGGCAAAGCACAAAGCCTGGCAACAGGGGAAATGAAGCTCTTTGGAAGAAAGAAAAAGTAGCTTTTCAAATAGAATACAAACTACATATATTTAGAGTTAATTTTAAGTCTTATTCTATTGAAAGTTGTTTGATCAGATATTATGCTAAATACTTATCTTTTCTTGGGTAGAAAAATAACGGAGAAGTTTAAAGTACTCCAATTTTTTAATAGCTTTTTCTACAAGGTCTCATGTTTTTATTACCACCTCTGGATGGTACAGTGAATGATCCACATCTGCCACCCAAGAACTTGCATTTTCAGCAAGTCTGGCTTCCTTGATAAGGGTGTGCCTGCAGTACAGAGGAAAGATGCCCCAGACAGCTTAAGGCAGGCTGAATGTAGTTATTGTTGCACTGTGGCTGAAACAGCGCAAGCCTCAGTGTGTCCTGCATATGTCTAAGTAATGTTTGAGAGCTGAAACCTATGCTGTTGTCATTGCTCTTTTTTCATGTGTACATCAGGTGCAGGACTATAGTGCAGATGTATCAGGACTGAACTTCGTAGATGTGAAAATGATGTCAACATTTATAAAAATGCATTAATTCATAATTAAGAACATTTAATGTTCTATATACTTGCTTCTGCTTTTCTACCCACTGATACAGCTTTGTGTCTCACTAGTCCTGATTACTGCTAGGAAACTATATGCCAGAGGAAAACATGCCATTTCAGCAGGGCTGACCATGGAGGGAAACCTGTGCTCCTGAAAGCCTTCATTCACTTTAAATGGAACTCATAATCTGGGCAGTCTAATTTTTGTTGGCAGGAAAAAGAATATAGTAAAATGATCATCTTATTCTCCAGTGCAGTGAAGGTCATAAAAAGAATGGGTTTGAAAATGGCTTCCTCTGTCTCTATCTGAAGAATGACTTTTCTTTAGAAAAGGAGTTGCTTTATTCAACTAGGTTTTTCTTGAGACCAAAAGATTTATTTTCAGGTAGCTCAAACCTCTAGCATAATTGGTTCTAAAAATATCTGTTCAGAACAAGACTTGGAATATAACTTAATACTGTTTCAAGTAAAAGGGGTAAAATTCCAGTTTAGTCCTTCATTAATATAGCAAGTGGTGGTTTATGTTTTTAAAGTAAGTTTCTTAGAGTATTTTATCCTAATGCAGGCAGAATAAACTCTGTCTATTGAAACTGGTACATTTGCTAAGTCCAAAACACTACTGGAAAGTTACAAAGAGGAATACAACAAAAGCTAATTTTTTTTCAGGTCTTTGGAAAATCTAATTGTTACCTCTAAGGGTCATTGCTGGAATTTCAACCAAGTTAGGGAAAGGGTTATTTGTTCCTATTTCTGAGAAACCACATTTGATAAGCCTGTGGACTACTGTCCTCATAATAATCCCCTTATGTATTACTCTTGTATTTCTACAAAATAGCTCTTTAATGTATTGTCATGCCAACTTACTCCTTTCTATTGAGAAGATTTCCACATACAAATTATTCTTGTTCCTTTTGTTGAACAAACAAGCCCTGTGGTATAGCTTGTTTCATTTACTCATATTTACGCATGCTCTGAAGGAGAAACATCTCTAAGAGACACTGAGTTTGACCCTACCACTGCCTTTGTGTGATTGGTCTTAGAGACACAGGACTATGTACTCAAAAGTGTTTGTCAGATCAGAATATTTAGCTAGAAGTGTTAATCTTCAGGCTCATTTTAAGAAATGCTAAATGCCTGCTGTGATGACAGGATTGTTCAGGGGAACACCACTACCTCTAATACTCAGTCTTTTCAATAGCTTAACTCTGGAACAAAAACATTAGGGCAGTCAAAGAAGCCATTTTATACAAAAAGAAAAAGAAAAAAGAGTCTTATTTCTGTAGCACCTTAGTTCCCTTCAGTAGTGAAGTGCAACCAGTTTTTACCAGCCACCTTTGTAAACCCCTTTAAAATGAATGAATGGAAGTGTCTGAATAGCTGCTTTGTCTAGAGCCTGATAGTAGCAAATGTTCATACTGTGAGACTCCTACTACTAAAAGCAGCTTTAACACACAGCCTGCTTGGAAGGCAAGTAGCAGGAATCTGGCCATTTGCAGTAGGCCAGACTGGAGATGCCTAAAGATGCAAATTGTGATTCCCCCCATCTATGAGGAATATGGGTACAGCCTCCTGGTTGCATATGCACTGAAGATGGAAGAAAACTTGTTTCTCAGTACTTTTTCTGCAGGCCATTAGCATGGATCTGCTGCTGTCTTTTAGCAGCCATTGGTATAGGATGTAGTGATTAAGGCTGGCAGGATATCAGAAAAGGGAACCCTAATTTTAATTCAACATTCTTGAAGACTGTGATGGCTCTGTTATTTGCTAGTCTGTAATATTTGTACAGTAGTGTAACAGTCATGGAGATGTTTGCAAATCCTAAAAAAATAGTCATGGAAATCCATTCTCTATTGTTTGCTATTGATTATTTTCCATGAAAGTTTCAGCCACCCACTCAGCAAAAAAAGGCAATGGTTGAAAAGTGTACACGTAACTCGGGCTGGTATGTTCATGAGCATCCAGCATCTGCAAAATGGGCCACCAAATTGTTTGGCAAAAGCATCCAGGGACAACGTGTTCCTTGACAGTGAGAAATATTTGCGAATGACTATGAATTGGAGAAGATCAAAACTGGTGTCAACTGGCAAATAGTATTCAGCCAGCTCCAACATTGGCAATTAAAATCTCAAAGAAGCTAAGTTCCTGAAAGTGTGGAAATTAGTCTGCCTCTAGGGCACATGTCTGACATAAAAATAATGCCTCTTTTTAGTCAACCTTACATAGACATGCTAAGAACATTCAGTCCAACCAACATCAGAAGATAAAGTCTCATTTTCTGCTGCTGTGCAGCTTGTCCACTTGCAGACAAATGTCCAGCACTGTGAGACTGGAACATCAAAAGTAAACCTCACTATTTCCTGAAGGAATCTGTGGGGGAAAACATTAAAGCTACTTCAGTGTGATTACAAGGTGCTTCATGTCAGTTGGATGTTGAATCAGTGTAATGTTTCAGCAGTGAGGTGTAACAGAATCACAGAATCTTCAAGGTTGGAGGAGACCTTCAAGATCATCTAGTCCAACTATCAACCCAGCACCACTATAATCACTCCCAAGTCACATCCCCAAGTGCCATATCCGGATACCTCTTGGACACTTCCAGAGACAGTGATTCCACCACCTCTCTGAGCAATTTATTCCAATGCCTAAGCACTCTTTCAGTGAAATATTTTTTCTGTTATCTAATCTGAACTTCCTTGGGCTCAACTTGAGGCTGTGTGCTCTTGTCCTTTCACTTGAGACACGGCAGAAGAGGCCAACCCTCACCTCACCACAACCTCCTTTCAGATAGTTGTAGAGAGTGATAAGATTTCCTCTGAGCCTCCTTTTTGCAAGTTAAACAACCTCAGCTCCCTCAGCTGCTCCTGACATTACTTACTCTCTAGACCCTTCACCAGCTTTATTGCCCTTCTCTGTTCAGGAAAAGTGATAAAAGCAAGAGGTTTTCTGTTTGTTTGTTTGTTTGTTTGTTTGTTTTCTTCCCGACAATGTAATTGCTGGCAAATTAAAGGCCAAGTAGAGTGTTGGAAAAAGGCATGTCATGTGCAGGAGGAGGTATAAGATGAAATCTCTAATAGACAAAGTTGGAGTTCTTCAGACATCTGAAATCATAGGGCTGAGGTAATGTGCAAGAAATGACACAAAGCCTGAATAGTGGGATGATTCTCAACCTAATTATAAACAGCTTTATCTGTAGGCACATGAAGGCATCCATTTGCAGATTGAAGCTCCAGTGCTTATATTCATTACCAAAGAGAAAAAAACTTTCTGTGATGTTATGGCTTTTGTAATTCACTCACTTTTTTGTACAGAGACTGTCGAGGTGACCTGTTAGTAGGATATAATTAAGTACACAGATCTTGGGAGCTACAGTGCTTTTACCATACTGGATGTTCAGCACTGTGTAAGCACAGTATAAAAATCTGCATATCCCAGACAGGGCTGTTCTGTTTCTTCTTTGAATGTTTCATTGCTTGGCTAAGTTAATTTACACAAGCACAGCATGATGTTCCTTAGCTGCTTCCTTTCAAGCTAAGGGAAAACACTTGATAGAGGACAAAAAGTCTGATTTGCAGCAGATCAGTCAAAGCAAATTCCATTTTAATTGGAAAATGTGGAGGCATTTCTTCTTATTTAGCCATCTTGCCTGCCAAATTCGTGCCTTCTATCTCCAGCCATTTCAGCACAATTCTCTTTTATGTTCTTTGTGTGTGTATGTTTAGAAATGGAAAAGTTTGTGTTTATTTTTCATACTACTGAACTGCTTTTGCTTAGATTTGATATCTTTTTAAAGACTAGCTGGAAATTACCAGCTTGAAGCATGAGTTTCAAAGCTCTTCATAACTGACACTGTAGAATTATCAGGAGATAAGGAGAGATGAAAGGAACTTTCAAGGGTAGTTATTAATTTTGCTTCTTACCTTTGAATATTTGTTACCTACAAGGATGACTGTTTCCATAAGGACTCCATGCTAGCTTTTTGGACATCAGATTGTTTCCCAGGATAGCATTCCATCAGTAACTTCCTGTGGCTCACTTGTCTTTGTTTACCAGAAGCTACCTTACCCTCATTTGTGCTAGCGTGACTGACTTCAAACCTAGATCTGTGAAATGGTCCATTTAAAAAGGAAATAAAATACGTTTGTACTTCAGTAAGGCCAGCGCATTTTGCAGGTCTGTTTTGGAGTGCAGTCACACAAGTTGTTGCATTGTACAGTCTGGATCCCTTTCCCCCCATGGCGTGGGGCGGCCCAGTTCTAGTTCCATTTCCATTTGAGGAACCATTCCGACATCTTGAAGGATAGGGAAAGGGAACTCCAGCATCAGGGGTTTCTTCAGGCCCTGAGCCTGGAGTGGAGAGGTGCTCCCCCCTTCCTCCCCCCACGCACTTGGCTCCATGGCTGGCACGGAGACAGCACACCAGGCATGGAGAGGAGGCAAGAGAGAGTTTATTGTTGGAGATGTTACATTTATAGGGTTTAGGAGGATTCACAGAGTAACCAATTAGAAGTCTCAAGGGGCTTACAGGAACACCCAATCACAGAAAGGGGTTAACAAGGTTCAATCAGAACACCTTAGGACATCTTCTCAGGACATTCCTGAGATAACACTACCGTGGGGGGTCTTGGGAAGAAGAAGCATGTGTTTGCAAAGAGACCACAAAAAGCCATTTTAAGACATGTTTAAACAACAGTTTTCCCATATAATGCAGGTTTAGTGCCACAGTACGGGGTATAAACTTCTGCCAAGGGGCTGTGGCTGTGAGGAGCAGAACTAGGATATTCTGTTGAAGGAACAATGACAAGGAACAATGGCCTGAAAATACAAATTCTCTTTAGAGTTAAATAGGCAGTATTCATGCCATTTCTGCAGGGAGTCCTCTGAGTATTTTCTCCTATTACAATGAAGGAGATAGTCCCTGTCGTAGGTAATTCCAGTTTTGCTAAAAGTATGTTTTATGTACCTTTAAAATGTAGCAGAAAGTCATGACTGACTTCAGTGAACACTGAATCAAGTTCCAAACCCGTAACTCCTGTTCAATGATACAGGCACTGAAAGACTCTAATCAAGTGGATAGAAGCACTTTTGCAGAGGATACCAATCATCATATGGCTCAGCTTGGTTCCTTGTCCTGGGTCCCTCATCAGCATGACTGCTTTCATCTCTTTGCCTTGCTTTGCAATATCCTGAAGCATCATAAAATCCCTCAACCCCATGCCCTTTGTTGCGTATAAGCATATTCTTTGACAAACTGCCTGGAACAGACATACTTCAGCTAGCATTGAAGTCTATCTAAATAGGAATGTTTTGAGGTTGTTTTGTTGCTGTTGTTCTTGTTTTGTGTGGGAGGATGGTATGTTTTGTTGATTTAAGATGTTTCAGGAATTTTAGAGGCTTTTTAGTGGTGTATTTGGTGTTTGAAAGCAACTGGATTCTTTTATCTCTAAACTTGGCAAATGAATTTATTCCACAAACCCTTTGGCATTTTCCAGAATATGCTGCCAACCCTGACTTTTTAAAATAACTGTAGATTTTTTTTCCTTGTGCTGTCATCTTGTTGCCCAGGTATTTTTGGTATAGAATAAAAGCTTGAAAACATATTCATAAAGTGGGCACATTTCAAAAAGAAGTCTGGGTTTTAAAGAAAAATGGGACAAGAAACAAAGCCATATCAAAACACAGAGCTGCTGGGCATTTAGGATCAAATGTGGATCATCAGTTTCATGTTGTGGCGTGTAGAGAAATCTTGGAATTCGCTTGTAGCCAGTAATTTAGCACATGGGAATTGTTTCTGTGAAAATCAAAAATCATGAAATATTGCTGTCCATGCAGTGAACACTGCCATTTTGTGGATCAGTTTTCTACGCAAATGGTTTTTATTTTGTTTGCATTGGTCTAATTCAGAGTTCCCAGTGAAATAGGAAGGAATCCACATTCTGAGCATTTGGAATGTCACCACAAATATTTCTGTTGAGTACTGTAAATGGAAAGTCCAAAATTGTTAAAAAATGCTTCTCTAATCAAACACGATGCAGAGCACATAGCTGCAACTCATGAGCCCTATAATACATAACCTTACAAACCTTTGTTTTTCCAAAAATGCCCCTAAAGAGGTGATGCATGGGAAATTTTTGCCTGCATTGCAGTCTTGTTTACATTGGACTTGCAGTTGATGACTACTTTTTCAGAGGGAGAAGTAACTCTTGCCATTGCTGAGGAACATTCAATACCAGGGGATGTTCAAAACATTTCTGATGCAGTTTAGGAATATACATGTACATATCAGGTTCTTGCTTAGTGCTGCCTGGCCCAGGTGGAGCACTATGTCATGCATCATTGAAGAGGTGTGGGTGATAACCACGGTCCTGGCGTTCTCCCTTACAGGTCTCTTGCATGCCAGGATATTTCCAGCTGATGCTAATCAGTGGGAATGACATTTCCTCCCCACTGACACTGGACTGCCAGCTTCCCAGCAGGCAGAACAGCTTAGAAAAAGGAGGTCCTCCTAACTTTTTTTTATTATTCTGTGTGATTAATTGTGGTGGGGTCTGGACACTTGAAAATGGGTCCAGTAGCCCTGTCTTAATGATCATCCACACCCATCAAAGCAGAATGTTTTATTTATTGCCAGCTGACCTAAAATCCCTCATAAGATAAAAGCAGAAGGATAGTATATTTACATAAGCCAAATGTGGACAGCAAAGTTAGTAGGTGCAGAGGCAGGCCAAAAGAAATAAAAGCAAATCTTGATATCTACCTTTATTTTAGCTCAGATTCAGCTAGCAAGCAGTCAGAATACTTTGATGCTTTATGGCTGGGGTCCAGTTCTTGGACAAGGCCCAGTACTTTGGATTCAAATGTCACTTAAAAAACTCCTATATTTAGGGGTTACTTGTATGTGATAAACTGGCCAAACTTTTCTTGGAATTCTGTTCAGATTCAAGCATTCCCTCTCTTTCCCTTCCTCTTCCTCCTTTCTTGTAATTCATCACTTTCTTAGGGCTCAGTTTAAATATTCTCATACAGGACAAGTAACAGTTCACCTTGCTGTAGAAATGCTGATGTGTTTCAGATGTTAGCTAGACAGCATTCTCATTTCCAGATGAAATACAGGCTGTTTGCTTCACTGGACTACAAACAAATCATTATCCCATTGTGAGATAAGCATTTTTTCATCTGACTGATGATGCTCAAACCTCAGTACATAGCTTTTCACAAAGCCATAACCTTGTACCAACAGTGATACAGGGTAGAGACATGTAAAAGAGATCAGAAGTTAGTACATTACCAATTCTTGAGGCTCATCATGCCAATAACCAGCATCTTTGGTGAGACAGTGGATTTGAGATTAAGGGTTCCCAGGCCTTGAGAAATCCAATGACAAGTTATTTTCTGAACCAGCGGACAAAAAGGGATGGAAAGGATTTACTATTGCGATCAACTTTTTAGGTGCTGTGTACAACTACAGAAACATTGTTGCAACTGACAGAAACACTGTTTTTCATGCTCTATTTATGCATGCCCAGGATAAAAGTAGATTCTACATAATTTAAAGAAGTCAGGGGCAGGGAAGGAGTGCTTTCATTGCTGCTGAGAAGGGAATATACAAGGTGTTTTTTTGGATAAAAGGTGATTCTGCTGAATTATTCAGCAGTAAAGCATTCTCTCCATCCAGCAGGCATAAACGATAAGACTGTGCCCTAGTTTTCCAGTGTGAAGGAGTTGCGTACTGTAGTAGTGTGGTATATGATGGTCTTTTACAGAGAGGGTGTAGATCAAAGGTCAGAATGAAATGTGAAGACCTTTGACCATTACTTTGTAACGGCTCAACTTAATAATGTTACGTGTGAGAACAAAAAGATTTTTTTGTATTAGTAGCTCTACTCTGTTCTTTATTACCGTATGTAATTCCAGCTACACCCAAGGGACTGAATATCAGTGGAACTATGCTAATGAGAGAAGAAAATGAAAAACAACTATCTTGACTTTTTAGCCTATGTATACGTATGTACTATTTTCCAGGTTTTTTGCACATGTAAATACATATGCAATTGATTGAGAGTTGCTTAAAAACTGTGTACAGCACAGCATAAATGATAGATAAAAGAATCTTACAAAAAACTTGGATTTTGCCCATTAGTGTTTATTGTAACCTTTCTGTTTGCAATGGAAAAAAAACTTTTTTACTTTCTCCTTTACTCTTCTTCAGACCATAGACCCACTTCTTAAGTGTTATGTATGAAAGCCCATATGTATGAGGCCTATAGCAAATATCCCATTGACTTCATTGAAACCAAAATTTTCCCCAATTTATAAAGTGGCTAAGCATTACTAAACCACACATGCCATAATGCACACCCAAAATGCCAGTGGTTTCTTCTTAGGGATTGGCAAAAATGCTGTTGCTAGATCACGGGCTATTAAACCAGTGTTTCTGTTGTCAGATATCCAGCAGAACCATTGTTGCTATGCAGAGGAATGTTATTAAACACTCCACTCCCAAAGCCATTCTTAATGTCAAATGGGAAGTGTACCTTTTTAGGTGCTACTTTGGGGTTTAAATATATTTGCCTATCCACAGTCCTTTGGAATTTAGCTTTTATGAATACATGAGATTGATCTGCAATTGCCTAAAAATGTCAGTATTGTCTTTTAACTTGGTTTCAAAATATCCAAATGTTGTGTATCAGAACAGTATAGGATAACCAGCCTCTGAAGATCTGTTATGCGCATCTCCAAAGTGTTTCTGATTTGTTTCAGTAGAACTTTCTAGGCATAGAAGTGTAAGAATTCTTGGTTCTAAGACTTTCAATAAGGACAGTTAACTAATTCTGGTTATAAGGTATGAAACCTCTCTAGGAACTGAAATAATTTTGTATAGATCACTGTACATTACAGAAAGTGGTGTTGTCCATCACTTCTGAATCGATGTTGATATAAACTGCTCAATGAAAATGAAAGAGTCTGTATTTAATACCATCTTTAATCGGTATTGATCTGCCCAAGAGCTGAGCACCATTGCAGCCAGAGACTGGAAATCCCAGAGGAAACATGGAGCTGTCATAATGGAGCTACTTCCAAACAGTTTGACAGGACGTGTGAAATGGATGTAGGTGCACTGTGGCTGACACATTTAAGACTGTTAATGTTTTGGTTTTTTTCTTGGGTATACTTTGATTGCCCAAAATTACAGGCCTTCTCAAAGATATTTTCAAACTAAATTGCTTTTTGTAAAGGACTCAGCTCACAGACTACATTGTTCATCTTGTGTGTCCACATTTAAATGGACTTGTATGTTTCAGTCACTGAATTAGAGATTACTCCCTGCAGTGACTTAATGTAGAGGGAGGCTCCCTAAAGCTGTAGTTCTCCTTACAGTCAAAAGATGGTAGTACAATTTCTATTCCAAGCGGCCCAGCAACACAGAGCAATAGCTGTGCATCCATTGTTTGCACTTACAGGAAGGGATACAGCAAGAAAAGAAGGGCGAGGCTCTGTAGATGAGATCACAACAGCCAGTTGTTTGTCAGGCTGTGGTTATGACCATATCTTCTCTGGTAGTCAGTAATTCTGAATGAGGCCAAGATGGCCAGGTTTAATTGACTAGCACAGCCATCAAGACACCTGGTGCCAGAATGGGCATCTGTAGTGAAGGGCTTACTGAAAGGCTTAGGGGGTTTAAAGAGCATGAAATGAAAATGCCTTTCTCATCATCTCTGATGTTTTCATAAAGGTCACTAAAAACAACAACTGATGTAATTAAAATAGCAAGTTTAATTAGACCTAACTATTGATTAGTATAATGTTAATCTCAAAGTATTTTATAGTGAGGTGCAGATAGTTCATAGCAAGAAAATGATGCTTCTGTGGAAAATAGTACTAGAATTTCCTTAATTTAAAAATTGCTGTGATCTGCTCAGAGATTTAAGATAGGCTGTTCCCTGAGAAATGAATACTCTTCCAATCACATTTTATTTTCTAGGAATACTAAATAAGATACTGATGCTAAAGAAAATAAAATATTTATCTGTTTTTTTCAGTAGTCAACAATGGGATTTCAATTCCATTTTGTCTGTAATGAATCCTATTAGAGCAGTTGTTGGCTCAGGCTTACTGCTGATTGCAGCAGAATCTGAAAAACTTATTTTACACAAGGGATACATGATGTTCTTCAGCAAAGTAGGATCAGTAAGGATCTAATATTCCCAGCACATAGATATTTAGATGCATATGGTGCTATATCTCAGCTGAGAAAGCAGGAAATGTGGTTGCATGCAGCCTGTGAGGAGATTGAGATGGAACGTTTGTATCCTTGATTAGTATAGTCTCTCTGTACACATTGAAATGCTACTGTGTATCTGCTTAGAAACAAGACTGATAATTTGAGACAAGTGCTCAAATACAAGTGCTCTGCTTTTAGATGTGTAATATCTGCTTCAAGAATTCCAGTTCTGCACTGCAGTGCCTGTAAAAATTGTGCTTGCTCCTAACAGATTAAGCTTAGGCACCAGAATTAGGCACTGTATAGAGTCAATGAAGAGCCTTAAGGCTCCTTATATAGCCATAAGAAAACAGTGAGTGCAGGAGTTTGTCCAAATTTTCTTCTTTTCAGGAACCAAGGTGCAGTTGAAAGCCCCACATTATCACATTTACCTACCAAGGAGTCCCTCATGGATGCCATTTACTGCAGCAGGATTGTATTTGGAGAAGGCAAAACAAGTAGTGGTATTTTTCAATTCCCTGGCTTCAGAGTGAAGAATACAAAGAGAGATATTGCCAAAAAAGCTGTGCAGATCAAGGCAGAAGCCCATCTCTGGAGTAGATATGAGAGCATTATCCTGCAAAACCAAGGGTTTGTTTTCTGTTCTCTGATTTCAGGCTCAGCCTGGGAGCAGGAGGAAGTTTGCAACTTTTAAGAGTCAAAATATTAGTTCTGGGCACCAGGATTATCTGAGATCTGTCTAAAAAATTCTCTGTATTATGTAGGAAAAATTGTTGTAGGAGCAGACTGACCTTTGGTTCCTTTCCACCAAGCCAGAGCATATTCACCTCTAGAAATCAGGAAAGCTCTGTGCATGAAAAAGGGCTTCTGCAAAACCTGAAGAAAAGAAAAGATATTGCTAACATGCATCCTTATAGCTCTTTCTTCCCTCTTCCAGTGATCTTTGTCTTAATTCATAGTGGTTTCTGCAGCATTCCAGTTGTCTCTGGGAATTTATTTTTTCAGGCATGTCATAGTGTGTGGTTCCTAAATTATAAGTAATCCACTCAAATATCTGATGTGGACTGGAGTGCTGGAAAAGATTGCTGACAAATGTTTCGAATGAGTGCTTTCATCATTTCCAGTCCACTTGGACCCCCACATGCCCAGAAAGTTACTCAATTCAGTTTAAATTGGAGGTAAAGCCATAAAGAGGTCTAACTAGCTGAATGCGTCACTCATATTGGAATATAATTCTCTTGGTAGATAATTTTGGTTTGTGTGTTTTAACTTGTTTCCTTGTATTTAACAAGTATAAAGACATTCCAAGTAAGTAGTGCTGTAGAAAGTTCCCTCTGGATGTTCCTGGAGTCTGGAGACATCCACTTCAGTTCAGAACTTCTAGGGCACAAATGGTGTCGGAGCAGGCAACAAAATATCTCCATGCTGACTTGATGACTCAGGAGAGTTAAAGGTAGTTATTTCTTGTTCTTTTATGGTCTTCATGGTCTAAAAGGGCTAAGTGGAGAAGTTGTGAATGCTAGTTATGGTGATGGTGTCAAAGTACTAAAATGCAGGAAGAATAGGGAAGGTGGACAAGGCAAGGCCCAAAATGTTCCACTCATCAGCTGTTCATTTGTTTTGCAAATAAGTGATGTTTGACTTCCCTTTTCCAGATACATCTTCCCCTGTATATACCAACACCTCAGTTTCACCTGCTGTCTCTAACCTGTAGTCCTGTAGTAACTGTAAGCAAACCAAACAATTTTATTTTATAATAAATGCAGGGTAGACCACTTCAAACAGGACACTGCATGTACTATGTTCAAGAAGCTTTTTCTAGATATATTGGCATTAAAATTTGTCCAAATGTGGTTGAAATACCTAATGGCTGTTAAAGGCAGAACCTGCAGCACTGAAGAACAAGTTTTTCATGCGACTAAATCCATGACAGCTGAGAAGCCATGCTATGCCTCTCAGATACAGTGCTCTCTGGCCATGAAACACATTCAACGGCACTTTTTCTCTCTTCCAAAATTATGTCAATAGATACAATCCAGATCTTAGCAGAGAAATATGAAATTTCAGATAATTTTCTGCCTGAATTAGAACCCGCCTGTTCTGTGGAAGCTTGCAGAATTGTTTCCGCTTTTCAATTATAATGTTAGTGATTGTGTATGTGAATTTCCTGCCTTTCTGGATAAAGTAGTGAGGAACAGATGAGGCTATCACCTTTCATTTCAATGGGCTGAGGCCAGTTGTAAGAGATTCAATAAGGCAAAGTGCTGTGTCCAGCACTTCAGTCACAACAACCACATGCAGCACCACAGGCTAGGGGAAAAGTAGCTGTAAAGTGGCTCAGCAGAAAAGGACCTGGGGGTGCTGGTAGATAGCCAGCTGAACATGAGCCAGCAGCATGCCCAGGTGGCCAAGAAGGCCAGTGGCATCCTGTCCTATATTAGGAATAGTGTGGCCAGCAGGACCAGGGCAGTGATTGTCCCTCTCTACTCGGTACTGGTGAAGCCACACCTTGAATCCTGTGTCCAGTTCTGGGCCCCTCATTACAAGAAGGACATTGAGGTGCTGGAATATGTCCATAGAAGGGCAACAGAGCTGGTGAAGGGTCTGGAGCAGAAGTCTCATGAGAAATGGCTGCAGGAGCTGCAGTTGTTTAGCCTGGAGAAAAGGAAGCCCAGAGGGAATCTTATTGCTCTCTGCAACTGCCTGAAAGGAGGCTGTGGCAAGGTGGAGGTTAATCTCTTCTCTCGGGCAATCAGCAACAGGACAAGAGGAAATGATCTGAAGTTGTGTGATGAGAGGCTAAGTTGGTATAAGAGAAAATTTCTTCACTGGAAGAGTGTTTAAGCATTGGAACAGGCTCCCCAGGGAAGTGGCAGAGTTACCATGTCTGGAAGTGTTTAAAAAACAAGTAGACGTGGCACTTAGTGCTATAGTTTAGGGGGCATGGTGGTATTCGGTCAAAAGGTTAGACTTCAGATCTTGGAGGTCTTTTCCAACTTTAGTGATTCTCTGATTTCTGTATTGTTAGAACTCTTTAATTTCAGATGGTCAGTGACAAATTTTACTCTTCTCTGTCATTATTTTAATGCAGCCTTCTGTGCTGCAGCGGTATAGATCCAGTGAAGCTTCTTTCTACTCTCTTTATTCTGGACCTATAAAGCAGATCAAGATTGCTGGATAACATCCTTCTTTTGATGTTAAGTGGCAACTTTTCAAATAAGATCAGTTTATTTGGTCTGGTGATGTAACAGAAAATCTGAAAGCATTTGAAGTGTTCTGGATTGAAAAGGGAAATGCTATCATTGTATCATGCAGTCTTTGTGATTAGAAACTTACAGACCAACCACCCTTGTAGAGCAAGGAGAATCATCAGGTTACAAGCAGATAGTGGAACAAGGAGACTATTTTAGATTCCACACAACCTTGACATGAGCATAGACAACTCAGAGGGTTCATGACATTCTGATATAATAATGTTTGACTCAGTAAATTGGGGACCATTCTCAAATATTTCTGGAAAAAAAATCTTAAATGATGAGGACTGGACGTTTTCTAGGAAAAAAGGCAAGACATCCTTACTGAGACAGACTATTTAAGTCCTGTGTTGGCCTTTTTCAGGTCTGTTGATTCCTTTTTTACATGCTCAGCCCTCTTTGAAACAGAGAGACTTTTATTTAGCTAGTCACAAGGTTTATTTGAGGTGAAGCACCTTGTTTAGAGATGGTGCTTTGCATCTTACATTGTCATAACATGTAATTTCACAGAATAGTCTATGTTCCACTCTCCAGGCAGTTGAACATCATCTCTGCTTCTCACCCTTGGGAGTGACTAGTTCATTGGCCATGTCATGCAATCATATCACAAAAACCTTGGGGACTGTCAATGTTTAATCTGCCCTTAATGAAGCCTGCCAGATCAGTTTACACTATTTGTCACTATTTTCTGGCCTGGCTGCCAGAGCCTTGGCAACGATTTGTGCTTCTAAAACAAGGAAAGAAATAGGCAGGCCTGCAGTTGTGAATGTTAACTAAAATTGAAATCCATGAGAAACCCAGGGAGAAATCCACCTTTGATCTGTTTCCTGTGTGTTCTAGGCTGGGTGAAATCAGTTTAGTTTTAATCCCCATAATGACTATTTTCTTGGCTGAACTCCAAGGCAAGATCCATCCATGGACTGAGGCCAGATGTAGGGCCTGCCTACTCTCTGGGGTAGACGAGAGTTCAGGACCCCTCAATCTGGAACAAAGTCACAATGGAGTGCAGGCTTGCACACAGAACTATGGCTTGTTAGTGACCATGCCCAGAGCCAGATTGTGTGTTTCTGCACTGAACTGCCCAGCATTTCTGGTTTATGAGTCAGTATGCAGATCCCTGCCAGCTCAGGTGGCCCTGCTCCCACATTTGTAGACATGGCCTTAAATACCTACTGGCCACCTTAAATTCTTCAGGCAGGAATGCCTGCCTTCAAAACCTGCCATTTAGCCCAGGTGTCTGGAGACAGAAGCAGCAGCAAGGCTTGAACAGCTGGGCATCTCCCTCATACCTTGGCATGTCAGGACCATCACAGAAGACACTCTTTGCCTGTGCTCTCTGAAGTAGTTAATCTGGCAGAGCTCAGAAAGCACCTGTTGAACCCCAGCAAAATAGCTCCTGTCATCAGGGGCACAGAAAACTGATTCTACAGCTAATGAACAGCCAATTACTGAGGCAGAGATTGGACTTTCAAGGTTAGTGCCTTAAACAGCAGTCTGACAAAAGCTACGCAGTGGTCTTTGTTCTCTCCCTCACTCCCTTCGTTATTTACTAATCTGAGGACAGCAGCTTTGGGGGGATTCCTACCTTGGAATACCCTACAAAGATATGATTAAATAAGGGAATGTTGGTTAAGCTTTTAGTAGATTTGACCCCAATTCTGTCATGTCTTGAGTACTGTAGTTGGCTCTCATCTCTTCCCCAGTCAGCTTTTTTAAGAAAGGGAATTTAACTCAAAAGAATGGGTATGTATGAATCCAGCTGGAGATAGGCATTTTCCTGTGGTCCAGATGAGGATACCAAGTTCATGGAGAGAGTTCTTAGCATTCACAGTAGATAAGCTGGGCAGCTCTGTGCTAATGTGCTGGCTTTTGTGGGTGTCATTCCTGTGGGTTGCTTAAGCACAGAACTCTTGGCAGGAGGATCTGCAGACTGCAAGGCACCTTGTGGTTAGGAGCTGACACCCCTGCCTGTGCCTCTTTGTGAATCTGTCTCTCCCTTTATTTACTGCTAAGATTTCTTTTCCTTATCCAAAGCATGGCAATCCAAGTAGATAGGAAGTAGGACTTTTTTCTGTAATAGGACCATGAGAGAAAAGAGACTACAGTTTCAAAAGCAATATAAATTTGATGAGCAGTCAGTACCCTTGAACAAGTAGCTTGTCTATGTAAAAGCAGGAGTAAAGTAAAAAGGAGTTAAGTGAGGTGGTGTGACAACTAGAGATTTCTTTTGGAATAAGTGATGCAATATTGTACAAAGGATTTCTATTGACACCTCTGTCTATCTCTGAGTAAAGCCATATGTAATATTGCGTTGCTAATATATTTTTTCATAGAACTGATGTAATGGTGTGGGAAGAGGTGGAAAACATATAATAAATACTGATGGAATAGGTGGAAGACATTTTAAATAACCACTGAAAGTCTTCTGTATGGTAGGCTGTAGAGCTGCTGTAATGTTCCATGATGTGTGCCAAACAATGTGCAGGTCATAACAGCTCAATTACATTTTTTCTGAATTTATTCACCAAGAGGCCATTATTGCAGATCTTGGGCTGTCAAGAGAAGCTTGGACTCCTAGAGTGAGCTAACTCCCTGCTGGAAGGAAAGTAACAGCAAGTTCACAGGTTACAGCTGCATCTCTGTATGCCTGAGTCCTGCTGTGAATGCAAATCTTTCTTTGGTTAGTGTAACTGCCTTCTCAGCAGTATCTCAGCCAGGTCTCTTACAGCATGATCAGAGTTTGAGGTAAGAAATGTAAGTGCTGTATGTTAAATTACTGGAAGCACACTGGTACTAGTGAAATGTCCACTCCTGAGGTTGGTGCCCAAACACCCTGTCCTTTGCTTGAGGTGCCATGCCACAGGTGTCCATGAATTGGAAACACACAGAATATCTACATAGATAAATGGAGAGGGATCCAAGTTTATGCTGCTTCCACTCTGAGCTGGCTAGATGCTACTTAGCTCAGTCCAGAAGTCATGTAACCATGTTGGCTTTTGCTGTGATAGGCCTTTCTGTGTTGAGAGACTTGGCACAGCTATGAAAAACAGTTGAGCCTTCTCATTCTATGTCATATGTTTGTTTCTTTTTTTTAAAATAAGCTGTTAGCTTCATCGCTTTACCTTGTTATAATATTCATTTCTCAATTTGTCCCTGTTGCTGTCTTTGTGCAATGTACTCTTTGAAGTTCAAGGTTTTACATAGCAAAATGTCAGAACTACGTGAGTTTAAGTGACAGCTTAGCTCTTTCTAATCTGCTTATGAAATCTTTTCCTTTTATTGGTTTTCTTTTTGAATATATTGTCTTTCCTAGGGCAAATAAATACATGTTTCACTAGACATTGTCTAATTATTCTGTAATTTTGCATATAAGATTAATTCAGAAGTGGATGTAGGATGTCTTGTTGAAAATATTTCTACTTTTTAATTTTTTTTTAATTTTAGAAAAGATTGATTGTAACACATTGTGGCTGTATGTCCTGTGGATAGAACATGAGAGCCCTGGGGTTCAAAAGTTAGAGGGGCCTGACTCCTGTGTAATGTTTGCCTAGGAACATGATATTTGATAAATCATAGAAGTTTCAGTCATTTAAGTTTTAGACTGTATCCTGCTGATGCTGAACTTTCTCAAAACCAATTTAACACCATGCATCAAATCTCCTTTGTTTTTCTGTGCAAGAGAGAGAGAATATTAATGCTTTCACATCTTCATGCAACATTTGATTTTCACACACAAAAAGGTGTGTGTGCACAGCCTCTGACAAAATACTGCTCTGTGTGATTATCAGAGTAGATCTTCTGTATTGCATTGTATTCAATGCGATTTATGGAGCAGTTTTCTTCTTTAATTTAAAAGTCCAGGGACTTTTGCCCAGTACAGAGAAACCCCTTTGAGGGATTTTGTATTAAAGAATGTCTCATGACTTGGAGCACCAGCAAGTTTTTTGTGAAACCCTGGTCTTGAACACCTGCTTGGAGAAGCCAGATCCCAAACACCACCTCAGGCGTCATGAATGTCATTTGTTAGAGTGTCTCCACTACACAAGAAAGTAAAATAAATGAATAAAGATAAATGCTGTGGGGTTTGAAGCAATGCTTCATGCCTTCTTTGTCCCATTGGGAGAGCCCCTTTGCACAGGGGAGTGTAGCAAGACCTCACTAAAGTTTTGGGGAAATATTCTGTAGGTCGAGTACCCTCTCTTATTCATCTTCTGAATAGGAGTGGAGAAGAAAAATCAGTCCCCTATATATAATAATGTGCTTCATGTTAATAAGGGTTGCTAGGTTGACAGATCAGGAGAGATATCAGTCCACTGAGTCACAACACATATCTCAGAGGCAGGGTTTTAGTAAAGCTTCCCTAACAATATTGTTCCAATTGAAATCACCAATTCTGTGTAGAGTTAAACAGGTAGCTGTGCGCTCTTAATGATTTGATTTGATTTGTATTACCAGTAAAAGGGTTATCTGCAAGGGTGGCTGCAGATAGGGGAGAGAAGGGAGACATCTACCTGCCCATTTCACAACATCTGTGACGTGACTACCACTCCATGTCATTCCTGACCCACCAGGTCTTCAGCTGCTTAGAAGGCAAAACTCCCTCACCCTACCCAGCCCCATTACTGGGGCCCTTACATCCCAGTGTCCCCAATGCAATCTGACAGACCTGCCCTGCCCACCATGACTGTGGACAGGTTTGTCTCCTCTGAGCTGAGAGGAAAGTCATATAAACAGCAGTGTGCCTTTTATGCTTCTGCTCCACTGCATGCTATGCCTCGCTGACTCATGCAGCTCCTTTCAGTCACTTCCTCGAGTTTTAACACAGCATGATTTCATAGCGTAGGGTAAGTGACTTTGAAGCTGATCTTTCGGTTGTGAATGGGGTAGATGCAAGAGGTATTTGGGCTCACATCTTTAACTGAGGTCCTGGTTGCTGGAAAAATAAACACACAGGGAAAAGCTCAACTCTGCAAGATGTGGTATTGATTGCTACACTGAGCCATGATGTCAAGTATATGCTTCCCTTCCTCCTTGCTTCCTACGAGTGCTAAATAATGGACCTTGTTTACTGGCATTTACAAATTATTTTATCTTTGTGACTGATGCAATGACATGCCCCCTACACTCTCATTTAATTCGTAACACCATTTGGATTTTTTAAAATCCTATATTTCTAATGCAGTTATTAAATAACTATATTTCTTGCCCCCCAGACAGATCAGCTCTTATTTTATACTGAGAATTTCAGGGTCAGATTATTTTTAAAAAGAATCTAGGCCATATACATTATGTAAGGTTTCCATAGTAACAGTTTCTCTGAGGGGAAAACCGACTGTCCGTAGTTTCCACAGAAACCACTCCCCGCTGAGACAGGTGCCTCCAAGGGAAGTGAAGGGAATATAAATGAGAGAGAGAAAAAGAGGCGCACAGATGTCATATGACCTCTGCGGCATCCCTGCACTGTTGCAAATTCAACTGAACACTTCTTTGTTTATTTTTAGTTTGTTGTTCTTGATTGCATGAGTGGCACCTTCTCTGCTCGTGTAAAGTCTGGCCACCCTTCCCTCACATGGAACTGGTTTTGCAGCTGGAGGTACGGCGATGCTCCACCTTGGCAGTGAACTGACCACATCAGATACTAAAGTCCAGTGCTCTAGGAACCACTGTGCGTGGGAGAATTTAAATGGTAAAAGAGAATTTTACCCCTTTTTTAATAACTTTTTTTTTCCTGAAAGAAGTCAGCAAAGACAAACAGGTATGGAAATATTTCCTTCCAGAGAGGAACTGGAGAGGAGGGAAGCTCAATTAATTTGCCAGTCAATGGTTTTGTTCTTTTGGGGTAGAAGGCATACTCTGCTAGGAAAAATGTATTCTGAAAGATTGGGATGTAGGAAAAAGAAATTAACACAAGTCCTAGGATTTGTTAACTGAGGAAAAAAAGGAGAAATTTCTTTAATGTACTTTAATGTCACTGAGGCAAGTATGGATTGACATTTCTGAAATCCTTTTGCGCTTTTTTTTCACAAATAGTGTTGATTTGTTTTATTTTTTTTTTTAAGGGCAATAAAACCGTGACATTCATTCAAGGCTTAGTGCAGCCATAACTACAGATTAACGCGCTGGCTACTTCATCTTCATCCTGTCATCTCTCTGCTGCTTTATGGGGAAAGCAGGCTGACATGGTTATTAAATCTGGCAGCTGTGTTGTATGCACATGGGAAGCAAGTAGAGCACAGCATATAGAAAATGAGTAGCTTTCAGATAACAGCCTTCGTTTCACTGCTGCAAGACTTGAAAGGCAGCCTAAAAAGCTCTTTCTCTTCTTTGTAATCACCAGTCGCTGGATCAGTGCGCAAATATCACAAATACAGTTGCAAATGTAAGTATTCCTTGCCTGTGTGGTGCTTTCAGATTGCTAATTAAGGTTTCTACCTCAGTCTTCTGCTTGAAAAAGCAGAGAGATGAAAGCTGAAAACATCCTGACAGGGAAAGCTTCTCTGCAGTATTGTTCTGGCTTTCAGTGGAAGAGCTGCCGAGGGAAACGGATGCATGAAAGCTTTCCAGAGCAAGTAGTTTGTGGTTGTGTTTGTTGATTTTGGGGATATCTGCTTGCCATTTTGTCTCTGAGGGGAGAAGTCAAGCAAATGCAGGAGTTACTTATAGAGAGATGTGTTTCTGCTTAGATTAGATAGTATTAGATATACAGCAAGAAAGATACTTCAGCTGTAATAGACAACTTGTGAGCACATAGGGGAGAAATCTCCCCTGGTGTTTTTCACCGTGAGTCTTTTCTTTAAAAATCCATAAATGCAGACCTGGACTTCTGATTCGGAAACTCAACAGTACCTTATTATAAGAAACACAAACAAATAGTCATCATAAGGGGCACCAGTAAGTCTGCAGCTGACCTGATAAGAACAATGAACATAGCACGGTGAGCAATGCATGTTTTTCACCAATCTCACTCTGTCTATACATGAAGATGATCTTTATCTGCTGTGTGGCATGACGACAGGATAGTAAGGTGGTTGGGAAGCAGTGCAGTTGAAGGTTTCTTGGTGTTGCAGTGATACTGTAAGGAAGAGAATTGGTATTTTTCAGTGTTTTTTGGTCTCGTAGCACTGAAGAAACAGCATCTTGGTTTTTATTCTCCTTTCTAATTCAAAGATTCTGTAGTGTAATTGTCCTTTCGAGTTTATGGCTAGTGAATTCTTACTGTGCTGTGAATGAATTCTGCTTATTGAAAACAGCTTGTGGTCAGTACCAAGTATAAATATCAGATAATTGCACAAGAAATGCAGGTTGCAGTCAGTTTGCTTCTGTTGCTGCATCATGTTTCTTGCTTTATTTATAGGTTTTGTTATTTCTTGGGGACCACTGCGGTACTGTAAACTTCTCGTGAGCCATGTGAAAATGTCATTTTCACAGCTAACAGGTGACTGCCATTAAGTGACTAGGGAGAGAGTATGTGTGTTATGTTGTTTGCTGCAAGAGAGGGCCAAACATATTAATGGTATAACCCCCTTGATAATGCTGCTGTAACACAGGTATGTTTGATCAATCTGTTGTTTATAAGCTTCTCTTGCAATACTTCAGCCTCATCTTACATATGTGTATAAATGCCTATCTTCATTTTGGAAAGTAAAAGGTAATTTTGAAGCTTCTCTTTCCTTCCTCTTGTCTCCTTTTCCCCTTACAGACATTCAGAAATTCATAGCTTCTCTGAAACTTAGCACTGAAAATGGTCATTTTTGATGACAGCTGTGGAGCTAAGCTTCCCAAGCTTGAGTGGCAGTCAGCCAACTGCTGAGACAAGTGGTGACCTTTCAGGACAATGTCTCTCACAAAAATGTCAAAATATTAAAATGGCAGACATCAAATGCCATGTGTGTGGGGAAGAGTAGTCAGCTGGCAGTCTTTCAGCTGAAGACAGTTAATCCACTGCTTGCTTGGATTAAACATTGAAAGTCCCTGCCTAAGTCTCTAAAATATAGAGAAATTATTCATATGTGTCCTGAATAATTTCAGAAGTTCTTCTGGGAAGATTTGGGACATGGATGGAAAATTTCAGAGGTGTTTTATTTAAAATCTGCTCAGACATCTTTCTGACAGATATCCAGAAAGGCAGATTTTGGCCTTTAATTTCACCCTTTGCATTATATACCAGTTTTCCTCCCAAATCTCTTATCCAGAATGTAAATGGATCCTGATGAAGCCTAAGCAAAGTTCATCAATGCACAGCAGGATGCTGAAATTCTGATAGCATGTGCACTGACTTTTTAGGCATATGCTCACTGAATACTAAACAATCCCCTGCAGTTCTTGGTGCTGCAGCCCTGAGCTGAAACCTCATTTGCTATTACATGCATCGATGCTTTGTAACTTTCTTTGAAGGCACTGAGGTGTGAACATTCCCATGCTGGCTCAGATACCTTTACCCCCTGGTAACAGATCAGTGACACTGTGACAGGCTGCCTTGCTGGTTTCCCCCTGCCGCATAAATATTTTTGGGAGGTGTGAAACTGCCTGATCCTTTACCTTAGCCTATAGAAAAGCCAGGCAGTCGATGAGGACAAACCTGTTCACCTTGTGATTGACCTCTCTTAGACAATAAGAAGCAGTACGTCAGTGACTGCACTGGACCAGTCTTGTCCAGCCAGTTTGCAGCTGCCCACTGTTCAAGAGAATTCTCAGTATTCTCCATGCAAAGCACAGGGTGAGCTGCCAACACAGGTAACCCCCACAAAGTATTCAATGTTCAGATTTAATAGTGCCAAATCCATTGTTACCAACATGCTGAAAAGGAATATAGTCCTTTCCGGTTTTCTTTCCCTTTTTCCTTCCCTTTCAAGATAGGAGTTCTGTGTCATTCCAAGTTTGTTTTCTTACTACAACCAAGCAACTTTTTGTAACTGTGTTTTAGTGTTCTTCACTGCTACTCATAGAGGAAGTGTGTCCCTCCCCATCTGTCCTTTAAAACTGGGAATCCTGTATTCCATGACCACCTTCTCTCTACTGTAGTCATAGGAAAGACTAAGTCTCCATGTTGGTCTTTTCTTTCTAGTTAGTGTTCTGTGATCGCTCCTCCTTTCTCCTAATTCCCTACAAAGAATTTTGAGACAAACGAGATATGTAAGGACAAATTCTCACAAACATCTTAGAGAAATTTATCCTTCCTTCCCTTCCTTTACCTTTCCTCCACCTTCGAATTTCTATCAGCTTTGACACAAACACTTCTGTGATTTGAGACTTATTAAGATGAAAAAATCTGTTTGGAAGAAAACCATTATGCTCATCTAGTTGAGGAATAAAAAGGTAACTAGAGTACCAGTAAATGTAACTTAGCACAGATACCTAGGCTGAGTTTTGGATTTTGATCTTCAAACATCAAACCGCATGTAGGCTCAATCTATTTAGTCATCCCTGATAATGGCTGCTGTTTTCTGTGGGCTCTGCATGAAGAAAAAATCTGAGAAAAATAACTACATGAGCAGTAATTTCTTTTAAATCGAATTATTCAGGACTTGATTATTTCCTAAGAAGCCGTGCAGTGTCAGATCATTTCATTAAATATCAGTCATTACACCTGATATGAAATTCTGACTTGTCCCCAGACTGCATACAAGCTGTACTACAAAAACCTCCTTAGCACACACTTAGCACCATTCTTGTTTGGCTCTTCATCTGGATTCAGAACACAGATGTCAGTAATATGTTACATCTGAATTGGTTGTCAGGATAACAGAGTTTTCTTAGACATGGCCTTGAAAACGCATGTAATTAAAATTAGAAAATGACATACACTTACTGTGACCTTATTTCAAAGTTGTCTTACTGATTCACTTGGAATGTCTCCCTTAGGCTGGTAGTGTTTAGCTATTAAGTTAATGAAGTATATTAATTGAAAGTAACTCAACTGACCAAAACATGACTATAATTACAAAATAGTTGTGGGCCACCAATGAAGATTCCCCTTAAAATCATTAAGACATTATTGTCAATTACTAAGTTATTAAGATTCATGATAAACTTAATTATTAAGGTAATAATATTCATTATTAAGTTTAATGAAGCATGTTTGCCTTTAGTTATTTACAGATTCTAAATGTCAATGTTCATTATTGGCATGAGCTAGCAGCAGCATGACACATGGCCATCAGTTGTATATGGAGGAATAAAAAACTCTAAAGGATCCCAGAGGGCCAAGTTGCAGTTGTAAAGATGCAATATCTTGAAGTTCCGAGGAGTTTTTAATTTCAGTTTGAAACTATACTTTGCAATAATATCTCTTTTTACATTGACACTGCAACTTGTATCACTTTAGTGACATATTAAACACTAAATTTAAATATATATTCTGACAGCGGTGCTTGAACCTTCCAGAAAGCAGTTGAAAGGATCTATACGAATGGAAGCAAACAAACATGAAGGGCTGTTGTACTCATAAAATGTCTGTCTTTTTTTCATACAAGGAACAATGAGTAGAAGTCTGAAAGATTATTTGCAAGCATGCAATTAATCATAAAACCAGCTTGATCTGGATGGATAAAGCAGTGGTTTATCAATCTGGTTAGCTAGTACTTTGAAAGGATTTTGCAGAACTCATTAGTTCAGGAATATTAAGATGGGTGCCTCTTTTTTTATGAGACAATAACGTGATTCCCAAATGGATTAGCTAGAAGGTTAAAAGCAAAGCAATTTATCCCCATGGTGGTATGGATTAGTGTTAAGGACATTCTGAAATCCTGTCCTATCATTCATTTATTTCAAAGCATTCTTAAAAGTAATGACCTAATTTTAAAGACAGTAGAAATAACCAAATCACTGCAGCTTCTTTGTCTTTTAGAAAGATAGGCAGTCTTAATTTAAAGGCTTCAATACTTTTGAGTCTCCTTTACCTGTCTAGGGGAGTAACTGAAAAAAGTTAAGCACTTTTTCTGCTCTGTTCCCCCCTCCTTCAGTTCAGTGGGAATTCACTGACACAAGGGGCTTTTTTAAATAATGAGAGTGTTTGCAGACTAATATTGAGCTACTTCTGTTTGAATGCCTTGTAATGAAGGTTTCCACTCTTCTGTGGAAATAGGTTCACTGAAATTAGTGTCTTTGGCTCTGTCTTAGCAGAGAAGTAGTTCCTGCTGGAACTACTAGTCTTGTCAGGGCTAGGTTTTTGAAAGAGGAGGTTGACATCAACTCCCTTGACATTCTGAGTGTTGCCCTCTGACATATCTGAATCTATAGGTTGCTCTAGCTGTGTTAGAGTATGTGTGGCCCTCAAGTTTTAAATTAGTCCTTAGATAATGCTGAGACATTAGGTAATTGCTATGTAAAAGTAAAGCAATGAGGCTGAAAATGGATTAAAGAATTAGATAACTAACAGCCAAATTATTTTAGCATGTTTGGAGTTCCCAGGACAATATATTTATTAACCTTTGTCCAAGACATAGCCATCCTACAAGTGAACATAACTCATACTGCATATACTCATGGCAAATTTTTACTCCAAATGGGCTTCCAACCACCACTGTTTCTACAAAGTGGAATAGCCAAAGCACTCTTTTTCTCTATAAAATTAAGATTCTGTTCTTCAAAATGAGAAACAGAGAATTTATTCAGCTTTTCTTTTGTTTTTGGGAACATGTTGAGAGTTAACAGTGGTGCTTGTAGCATAGATGCCATTGTATAGTGCTTATAATGAACACCATGCTATGACATCAAAGGTCTTTTAGAAATCAATAATTATTGATGAGAAAATAGGTCATTATTTTCACTGTAATTATTAGGAGACGTGATGGTTTGCTTTGGTTCTGACCTTAGTTGTTGATGCACTAAAATAATAATTGCAGCTAATTCCCTTTTTTCCATAAATGTTCATTTCTTGGTCAGCATTACAGAATGTAGGTAAGGGAGGACCACCATGCAAAACACTTCTATTTCTTGGGAAGTGTGAGTTTATTCTTTTGGGGCAACAAAAGGTCACATCATTGGCTTAAGGCAATGCTTTTAAAAAATTATTCTGTCCTTAAAATGTTTTCTGAAAGGTTTTGCTTTCCTTTATTCTTGAAGGGGTGAGAGCAAATAGACATAGAGAGGACTTCACCTGATTGCAAGTGCTATGGAGAGCAGAAAGAAGAAAGTTCTTTGATGCTCCTTGGTCCTTAGCCAGCTAGCCCTTGGAGAAATCAGAGTTGATGTTATGCAACCCTGATTTGGGAAAAAATGGCTTAGATCCTGCAGGAGCAGCAAACCCACACTACTCTGGCCTTATCATGTGGAAAGCTTTTTCCTGTAAATATATTTCCCCTCTCTTTGTCACTGAGGAAAGTTTGAGTGTTGTCAGAGCAAGAAGTGGCTGACCATCAGTATGTCATCATCTGTGCTTCCAATGAACTATTTAAATAAAAGTGTTTGTAAAGAGAGTGTAAGAGAGCCCTTCAGCTGATTGCTTTAATCAGGGAGGGGACTAAAAGTAAGTGTAGGGCTGCCTATCACATTGGCAGTGCAATTCTCTAGGTCAGTGGATTGCTGTCTCTTCACAGGACTATTTGTCAATGGGTTTGTGTACAAAGAAGTCCACAGTAGTTTGTTTATCTACTGATCCAGAACAGAAGCTCAAATAGCACAACTTTCATGAAGGAGGAATTGACAAAGAGTGCAGCTGGGCTGAGGGTGGTACAAGAAACTCCATCCATCATTTTCCAAAAGGCACAATGTATGGCTTAATTGTTGCTACTAACAATTGTTGACCATTTTATTTGCTATAGCAAAAGTATGATCCCACAGAGAGCCAACTTGGAAAAATACAGTGACAGAGGAGTCTCTTTTTCCCATTCACTTGGCTTCATTCACTGAACAGATTCCACTGATTCTGCCTGGACCAAGACCTTCCACTATTGCTCACCTGCAAAGCACACTCCTTGACCACCATGAGCTCTTGAGCTGGCTAATATAGTTGTAATTAGGGAAGGAACAGCCCTGACAGTGAGGAAATAGTGTTAGTATAGTATGCAATAAAAAGAGCAATATTCCATATTGGGGAATTTTTTTAAGACAATATTTCTTGTGAGAGAGCTGCCCATGGGAATACTTCTCATACCAGAGAGTTTCCTTCAGTGCCTTGTGAACTTAAACTGTCCTCTTTCATTGAACCAGGTGTGATGTGCCTTGTTTAATATCGTTCTCTGCTGCAAGGTTTATATTTAAGGTATGCTACACAAACACTAGGAAAGGAGAGAAAGCAACATGCCTATATCACATAAAAAATTTGTCTCCCAAGTGACTATGCATCGGGACACCGTGAGGTTAGTGTACATATTCATGAGATGTTAAAAAATTCATTTTCTGGAATAAAGCCACTCCCTATTGTTTAATATTCAGGCTTCTACTGCAAAACAGAGGATTTTAGTGGTTCTGAAATAAAGACGTGAATTTTTGTCATGCAAAGCAATCTGATTTTTCTTAGTCTTAATGATTTTGGCTGAAGTTTTTAATGAGACAAACATCTAGCATGAAAGATTTGACCCTAACCCCTAAATACTGTCAATCTATTAAATGCTGAAGCATGGTCTCTTAATGGAGAAATATAAAATTACTATGCTTTCAGATCATCCTACCAAAATGCACTAAAAATGCACAGTTGACATCAAAATGCTGCTTTGAGCAATTATCATGGCATTCAGTACCTCTGTGTAGCAGGAGGTTCCTAAGTATAGCTGTAATAAGATTTCTTAGAAAAAAATCTGAATGGTAATTTATTCTGTTGAGGATCATATTAAATACCTCTGTGGGTTCTTCCCCTTCCAAAAAGTGATATTGGAACTTGCTGTAGAGTCTGAGATTACTGTGGATGAGGAAGGAAGTGAAAGGCAAAAAGACTAGACCATCTTCAGTTTCATTTTTTGAAATGCTACTGGGAAAACTTGACTTTTTCCCTCATTCTCAAATTAAATAGATTTTTCAATCTGCAGAATATTTTCTTCCAGAGTGCCTGTGTCCTGTTATTTTGTATTGTGGACATTAATGCTCCTAAATCCTCTGGAGTATCAAGGGATTTTAGGCATCATCATATCTAGGGATGCCAGTGGAATGGACTACAATATAAGCTTCCTTTCTGGCTGACTTGTGGTTTTTGCTGTCTTTAACCTGTCCTTAAAATGACCAAGAAATATGGCTTTAAAGTAACTGCATTAATCCAAGCAATTGCTGAATTTTAGCAATTACATTGCAATTATCACGGCCGCCCTCTGTGCGGTCTCTTTCAGCTTGAACTTGAGTCAGAAAGCAGCCAAGAGCAAACAACAATCCTTTAAACGTGCCACATTGCTGACCTTGACGAGCATGCAGAAAAGCACAAGTGAATGCACACAAATTTTCAAGGCCTGCTGTTCATCCAAACACTGCAATATTAACCCCACACAGATTTTTTTCCTTGCATGCAAACAGAATCACAGTGTGTGAGCTATAATTTAATACATATTGTAGCCTGGGTCAACACAAAGGCCCTGGTAGAGCACTGTGATGCAGTAGGGCAGCTGTGACTGTTTTAACAGCATCAGAGGGTCCTCGCTCAGGGAATGAGGCAGAATATTCATTACTTTTAAAGCAATAAGAAGAATGAAGGCTGGAAGAAAGGTTTTTTTTAATATAAGTGTCTGTTAAATAGAACAAAAAGCAGACTGAGATGGAACTGATTTCATATCAATGTAAAAATACCATAGTGATGCTGGATCCAGGTTATAGAGATTATAATTTTATTTCATGCTGCATACCTTCAGAAAACCCTTACTAATTTAGATAGCATTGGTATTGCTTTTGCATATATGTTTTTTAAAAAATTATTTATTTGCTTGAGATAGAACATACAGTATCTCCAAGCTTGTTTGCTGGCTAGGTAATATTTCAAAAGACTTTAAATTCCTTCCCTTCAGTTAACATTTGCAAGAAAACTATCTAGACTTTTTTGTTTTCAAATGAAAATATATAATTTAGTTGATTTTAGACTCACATTGAATAAATAATTAAATGTCATGTTTAATTCTTAATTCATGCTACTTGTGTGTTAATTACAAGTATTAAAATTAATTACAAATTCTTATGTAGATTTCTCCCTGTAACTTACAGTTGCTGTGTATACATACAGTCATACAAATACTTCTTATGGAGAATTTGTTTTAAATATGTATATGTATTTCTGAAGCATTTTAGCATTCCATGAATTCCATTTCTTTTCAAGTCAGTGAGAGCATATTGAACAGAACTCCATTCTTTCAAGTATGCATGTTTCATAGGTTTGCTTGAATTTTATAGACCATACAGAAATTTGTGGGAGGTGCTTTCATTCTGAAGTGAGCCATTTGTCTGTACACTTCTTTGTTGTTCTTGCCTTTAATAAGAACCCTTGTATGCTCAGTCTGCTGATGTTGTCTGTTATCCATTTTCACTCAGGTTCTTATATGTGTGATTGACTCAAGAATTACTCTGGGATTATTTTTACCCCCAGTTCACTTTTCTTAGACTGCTATAAAATGGCATGACATAATTAAATCCAGATGTGGGGGTGGTTTGGTTCTGATTACATGACAGGTTTAGCCATGTGCTACTTGGATCAGGAGGACTTTTATATTTTAATTGAGTTCTCCTGTATCGCTAAAGTGTGTAGTATCTTCTAACATTAAGGTCTTCTTTCCCTCTCCTACTGCTCAGAATACCTTTATAACAGAGCTTTGCTTGAGAACTAGCGTGTCCCTGTTTTTATAGGGGATAGGTAATCACTAGGAACTTGACTTGAGAACACCTGGAATTCATCAAAATTCCCTCTTACTAGCCTGTTATATGAGGATATTGAAAACTTGGACTGCTGTGTTTGCTTGCAGGCTTCTATCAGTACACACCACTATCTTTTAAAAGCATTTCTTTATCCAAGTGAATGATTCTGACCTTTGTTGTGTCTCTGCAGTTTCAAGCATTTAAATTATTTAAGTATTTCTGCATGCTAGGTAACTAGCACATTTTCTCTAGGCTTACTCGGTAGAAAGGGTATGGAAAAGTAAGTTGAGTATAGCATTTTTCTTGATATCCCCCTCCCTCCAATTCAGCAAGTAGGAATAAAATGCATGGGTAGTCTCGTTCGAGGAGAGGTAAAACTCCTGATCCGCACTGGGAGAGGGGAGGGACAAGTCACATCTGCACCATTAGGCGCAGACCACTCTGGCCATTATTCAATGGGGTGTGTATGTGTGAAGGGAGTTAATTCCTTTCAGTTCCTGGATAAATCCATGGCTGACCTCATTGATGTGACAGCGAAATCAGCGGGAGTTCTCATATGCTTGGCAGGAAGGCACGTATTAAAGTGCTTTCTTTGAACCAAGGTCACTGCATTGCTAATCTGGGCATTTTTCCTGTGATGGGCAAATACCTCTTGGTCTGTGAGCATCCTTTGCTCTTGTTGATGCAGAGGTTTGGTTCTGTGCCAAGGAAGCAAGTGGGATATTTACTGCTGAGTTCAAGATGAATAGGGTTTCTAATGGGAGCATGAACCATGGCTATCTGGAAGGCAGTCTTCTAGTTAATTGTATCTGTTTGTTGTGTAACAGCAAGGTCTTTGCAAAAGAGTTCTTTTGAATATCTCCCTTGAGTTCTTCTGTGTGAGCAGGAACATCTCAGCTCACAGAGAATTGCAAGGAACTGGAGAGGTGATCTTTTTTCTTTGTAAACAAGCTCACATTGCAAAGGCCATACCTAATAAGGAATTTGTCAGTTCCAGAGATACTGCTGGAAATGTTTCTGCTGTTATATAGAAAAGCATTTCTTGGAGACAAGTCATCTTGTATTTTGAAATTAGGGTGGATGTGTGTGCTAGTAGTGTCTGTAGCTCTTTTTTGGCTTTTTGTCAGAGTACCTGACACTCAGAATGTAGGTCTGCTTCAAAGCCAAAACATTTGTCCTTCTGAAATATTTTTGTGGTGTTTCAGCACTCTTTGAAAAATCCCTCTAGAAGTGCATGAATCGCCCTCAAACAACAGTGGAATTTAAATGTTGTCTCTAGATTCATTCACATAATTTAATAGAGAAATGCCTGTAGTGTAGTATAGCAAGGCTCAAAGTAGCTTATAGCCAGCTTGGGTATAGAAGCCAGTTATGGCAGCATGGTGCCCAAGACAGGCTGATTTGCTTTGCTTCTTGTCTAAGTAGGTTTACTATGTTCTACAACCCCAAAGTTAATCTTTGCCCACAGTGCATATATTTTTGGAGGTGCATCCTTTTATTAGTGCATTTGTGTTATGTTTGGAATAAGTGACCTCAGAGGTGGTAGGAAATTTTAAAAAAAACTCTGCTGATGTAGTTATCCTGTGAAATAGGTAAGACATAATATTACCACTTTACAGAGGGATATAAAAAATAAAATCACTAGTGCACCTCTAACTAGAACACCAGTGATAGTCAGACATGACAACTGCTGATGTACATCAGCTGTATAGCCCGTGTTTTCTTTCCACACAGCTTCCAATGCTATAATTGTATTTTTGGGTACAGTTACCATTTCATAATACTCTGCTGCTTTTCCACTCCTGTGGAGTAGAGGCACAAGTCTCCCTGTGCAGTGGGGCGTTATTTACACTATTAAGTTCTGGTGCATATCTCTGTTTGATCTGATCCTTCGTGTAGCATTACTGATGAGGGTGAAGGAACTATGACAAGCCTTGAAGAGAGGCAGATTCTGGATAGGAAGCTGGCACATTAGGGGGAGATTCCAGCAATTGTTCAGCAGTGCAGGAAGGAGTAGTTGTAAACCTGACCTTTCTATGTAGAGAGGCATGAAGAGAGAGGTGCTGACAGGAGTTGTTTCAGTTAAGCCATTTGGGCACGGGAATACTTCCTATAGTATATGTGGCCTCCAGAGGTTAGATACATCCCCAGTCTTTTCTGGCACTTGCTAGACCTCAGGAGGCACCAGCAAAGGGTTAAATAGTTCCACAGTGTGTTGCTGGCTCTCTAATTAGGAAGTGGTCCAAGAGCTCAAAGTTCAAAATGCACATGGTCTGAATTGGGACTGAGCCCAAGTTCCCATTGATTGCAGCCTCATATGTTAGTGTGCTGCATCTGCACATGGTCTCTTCCCATTGCCATTTCTGACATTTATTTTCCTTTTTAATATGAAAATGAAACAATTCAGCTACAAAGTTTCACTTTTTTTGTCACTATCTCAAGTCTTCCATTGCTTGAGCTTGTGTGCTTTCTGGGAATAATTTGATTCACTTTATAATTGACAGCAGGCCAGTAAAACATGACCAAAATCTTCTCACTCAGGTCCATTCTGCAGCATCTGTGGCTACTGCTGGAGAAGCAGGACAAGTCTACTCCCAGCATCGGAATAGATATGAACTGGTCAGGTTGAGCCTCAGGGGACCTGAGGTTCCTTGATGGCCCCCAAAAGGAGACACAAAGGACAGGCAAAATAGCATTCAGCTGAACTTGTGTTTTGAGAAGAAAGGGCAGAGTGAGGCTGGGCTGAGGCCACAAAATGGGAAAAGTTAAAAAAAATAGTTTTAGCAAGCAAACAATAAAAAGTAGAAGCCAGTTGCATGGATAGTAATATGAAAGGGGACAGAGTCAAAATGTTAGGCATGGAGCCTGCAATCTAGAGAGTGGACAAAGTTCTGCTGAATCATATAATAGAATCATAGAATATGCTGAGTTGGAAGAGACCCATTAGGATCATCAAGTCCAAATCTTGGCCCTATGCAGGCTACCCCAAGAATCACACCATGTGCCTGAGAGCATTGTCCAAATGCGTCTTGAACTCAGACAGACTTGGTCTGAGTGACAGTGCTGTGACCACTTCCCTGGGGAACCTGTTCAGTGCCCAACCACCCTGTGGGTGAAAACCTTTTTCCTGATATCTCACCTAAATCTCCCCTGACTCAGCTTCATGCTGTTTCTTTGAGTCCTGTCATTGGTCATGAGAGTGAAGAGATCAGTGCCTGCCCCTCCCCTTTCCCTCACAAGGAAGTTGTAGCCTGCACTGAGGTCTCCTTTCAGTCTCCTCCAGGCTGAACAAACCAAGTGCCCTCAGCCACTCCTCATACAGCTTCCCTTCAAGGCCCTTCACCATCTTCATTGCTCTCCTTTGGATGCTCTCTAAGAGCTTAATGTCTTTCTCATACTGAGGTGCCCAAACTTCACACAATATTCAAGGTGAGGCCGCACCAGTGCAAAGCAGAGCGGGAAATCCCCTTCCCCAACTGGCTGGTGATGCTTTGCCTGATGCCCCCCAGGACACAGTTGGCCCTCCTGGCTGTCAGGGCACTGCTGACTCATATTCAACTGGCCACTGACCAGAACCCCCAGGTCCCTTTCCACAGCACTGCTTTCCAGCATCTCATTCCCCAGTCTGGATGTACAGCCAGGGTTGCCCCATTCCAGGTGTAGAATCCAGCACTTCCCCTTGTTGAAGTTCATATGGTTGGTGATTGCCCAGCCCTCTAATTTGTAGAGGTCTCTCTGCAGGGCCTCCCTGCCTTCAAGGGAGTCAACAGCTCCTCCCAATTTAGTGTCATCAGCAACCTTACTTAGTATTCCTTTGAGTCCTGCATACAAGTCATTAATGAAGATGTTGAAGAGAACCCAAATATTTTGTTTTCAGATGCAGAAAACTTAAATATTTCTTTTTTTTTGCCTGTCAAAATATATCTCCTATCCAAATTTTTCCATAGGAAAACAAATTATTACTATGTTTTCAGAAACTTGCATTTTAATAAAATAAAACCACACCTTCCTTTAGAAAACACATTTCAGTAAAACATTTTAGTTCTTGCTTGAAATCAAGCAAGGGGTTACAGGAGCTTTTGTGACCTTGTGTTTAAGGATGACATGGTTTTGGGGGTCAGAGTTTTAATTTTCACCCCAGAATAGATAGTAGCTTCTAGGGATGACAGTCAGCTTTTTGCTTATGAAAAAGGTGGTGATTCTGGTCTCCACCGTTTTCCCTCTCCTTTTTCAGCTGCATGTGCTTACTGTTTACCTTCGCTGGCTCTTGGGCTGCTTAATGTGGCAGGGAGATGAGTCAGATCATTAACCTGTCTGAAAAACATACCCAGCAAAACAAATTTGGTCTGTGAGCTTTCACACCATTCCAGGAACATGCATGAGAGAGGGGCAGGCCTGTGCAGCTGGGAATGATGGTGAAGAGAGGGGGCAGGATGACCCTTTTGGTAAAAGTAAGTTGTTAAATCAGCTTGGCCATTACACTTAGCTGGTGCCTGGGTTGGTATCATTGGCAGTGCTGACAACAATTTTCCTACGTCATACAAGGCTTAAGGACAAAGAGGCAGCTTCATCCTTGGCATAATTCTGTTAGTAGAGTCGCAGGACTTGTACCCAGGGTGACTTTGTCTAAAGTGTGCCTTTTCAACATAGTCCACTAAATCAGCTCATTCTTGCTCTCTCTTTTGTTTCTTTATTTGTGGCTACACTGAATTAGCATCTTAAATAAATTGCCATGGGAATCAGAGATGCAATAGCTAGCTTGCTTTCTCTTGTGCATCTACAAACAGTCTTTTCATAGCAGTCTTTTCACAATCTCATGGACAGTGTTTGGGCACTTGATGCATATCCATCAAGGGCTTTTCATGCCTGTCCTGTTCCTTAAAATATAACAGTGTAAGGTGCATAACACGATATATGGTCGATGGTAGAAGATTTCTAGCACATATTATTTATATACACAGATGAAACATCCCTCCTTCTGGAGTGACTTGTTGACTATTTATTGTTCCTCACTCTCGTACTGATACATTATTTCTATATTTTGTGACAAGTGGATTGTAGAAAAGAAAGAAGAATAGGTAACTTGATTTGATGAAGCAGGGCATTCTCTTCATAGAGGACAAGGTAAGAAAAGAGCTTTGTAGGAAGAGAGAAAGCTGAAAAGACAGGCCTTGTGATGAAGAGAGCTGTGGGAGTGGATCCATAAGAAAGAAGAAACTCTGAAAAGGCCTTGAAGTTCAGGACAAGAAAGCATGGCTTTCATAGGAGTGTAGGCAATTTGACTGTGGTGTGGAACAAAAGATAACCTCAATTGCTGAATTTTTTGTGGAAAACAATGCAGGTACATTGGGAATAAGATCCAGGCTCACTAATCAAAATAATTAAAGTAACCAAATACTGTGATCACACAAGGGATCTCGGCAGAGATTTGCATGTTAAAAGTATTAGAAAAAAGCTCCGGTAAAATAATATTGTTAGTGTGGGTAGTACAGAGTTAACTAAGTAGGAAATCTGGGTAAAAGTAAAGGCAGTGTAGGTTATATACTTGGGTGGCAGCTGATGGAGCTGTGCAATTGCACCAGAATCTCAGATATCATTGAGGAACGTGCCTAGTATGTCTCACTGTGAAGAAAAACTTGCAAATGTGACCCCGATACATTGTGATGCAGCACTATATGCCAGAACTCTCGTGCAGCCTGTCAGCAGAAGCCTGAGAGCTGTGATATGCCTTCCCATCTGAACGAGGTGCCAACTCCAGCATCTGCTTCTGTGGAGTGTTCAACTCCATTACCAAAGCAGAGGGGAAGAGAAATTACTTTTGCCAAGACTACACAGAAATGAATTTAGTGTGATTGCACTGCTTTAATTTGACCCCAGAAAAGGATCTTAAAATTAGGAGCTGTCAAGACATTTAATACAATATGCCTAAAACACAGGGTGAAATATGGGACTGGAGAAAATCAGAAAGCTGAAAAATACATATGGATGCTTGTAAATCACTAACATAAAGTGGTACAGGAGTCTGCACAAGCAAATAGTAAAAGCTGGACAGACTATAACAAGAGTAGGGTGCCTTTGGGATTGTGAGGGAGGAAGGGGTAGATGCTGAGAGAAGAATTAATCAGAAAGGTCAGAGAAAAAATGGTTAAAGCCAAAACGATGGCATGGGTTTTAAGGAGGATTTTAGTTATTTCCGAAGCAAAAAAGAGCTCAAAGAGCCTGAGGCTTGAAGCACAAAGCATGACATTTATGCAGGGAGTTATTATAAAACACTTGATGAGAGTGATTTTGGTGGCAGACAGGCCTCACAGCCAAACTAGAGGCATAAGAAAGTAGGACAGAGCTGGGATGAAATGGGATCAGCAGCTGTAAGCAGAGTATTCAATTAACTAGGAACAATTCAGTTCAAACAAAGGAGAGAGGAACTTGGGGAGACAGGTGGGATCATAGATGGCTGAGGCAAGATTAGCAGGAGCTTGTATTTCAGGGAGTATTCACTCCATGCAGTACCTCTTTTGTCTCTGTGTTAAGATCAGTAAACTGACAGAGAAATATTTGCTTCTGTGCTACATTACCGTTCCTTGAATGATGGGGGGCCACGGTGTAGTGCTGAAGAGAGGAGAGACTCAACACCTCCACTTTTAACAGCAGTAAGTTGCTACATCAACTTGGTTCTCTCACAGAACCTTACCATAAGGTGCCTTTGTTGTGACTCTGCTCATTCAGGGCGATCAGGACCAAAAGAATAAGCAGTTAAGATGGAGGTGAAGAGAAGCAGGCATAGGAGGATCAATGAAGGTTGGAGGGTCAGGTCATGAAGGTCAGGGTAAGACATTTGTGACAGAGAAGTGAGAAATGCCAGTGTCAGCAAATAAAGCATGTTAGGAAGGATGAGAGTAAGAAAAAGAGTAAAGAGAAGAAAAATCAGACTTTGCAAGTAAAACTTCTTTACAGTGAATATGAACTAGACTTAATTTACAGGGTTTTTGTTCGTTTGTATGTTTGATTGACCTAAAAGAAACAATGCACTGGAGATGCCTGCGGGCTCTCTAAAAGTGTTTGTATGAATATACATCAAATATGTGCTTTTCCTGAAGTGACCTATCGATTTTTTTTTCCTTCCACCTTAAGCCTTTTAATGCCTAGCAGCAAACCGTGGAGCACTGGCCCTTCCCAGTCAGTCCCCCTTGTTCCCCTGCTTAAGAATGAAATGCAATATCTTGAACACCCAGAATGCGAAGAAGCTAATCATTGGCTCGCATTGTGGCTGGCAGGGCAGACCCGCCTCTTTGGCTTGTGCTGACAAGCTGTTTATGTTTGTGCAAGGCCACCCTTTAACTCAGCCGCCCGATGGCCATAATGGGACCAACTGTCTGAATGCAGGGAGCTAAATCTTCTGATCAGAGGCACAGCGAATTTCAGCCTCTAATACTCCTGCGTGGACTCTATGGAACACTAGTAAGTAGCTTTCTGTCGTCTTCTGGCTTTTCTCATAAGACTAAGGGCGTGTTTTAGCAAGGCAGGTAGGCGCTGTCATTCAGAGAGGCAGCTATTAAAGTATTTTCCTCTGTCTAAAGTAAAAGAGCAGCTACTTTGTATGCAGTGTCATGACTACAAGGACCACACGATTTCAATCTCAAATGAGACCTTCCTGGGAGGCAAAAGAGAAGAAGTTAATAGTAACACAACCCATTTCAACTTAGTGGGTTATTTTTTTATATGTGCATATATATGTATTAATTTATTTAATCTGAATCTAGTTATTATTTTTAGCTACATTTCCCATATTTGATCATCCAGTCATATTTCAAACACCAGCAGTTTTTGCAAGGTCATGAGTAGTGTGGTTTAGAAAAGTGTGAAATGGCTAGAAATTAGATACTATAAAATGAATGCTCCCAAAAATGCTGATATGTGCTGTCATATTCGAAGATACGCCTAGCAGTAGAAAAGCAAAGTTACGTTCAGAGATTTCAGTCCTCTTTGTTGAGTGGTATTGGGAAATGTTCACAGCTCCACAGAGCAAAAGACTGCAAAGATGGAATGAGGTTGACTTCTTGCATCTTTAATATGCCCTTTCTAATTTTCAGAATTTGAAATAAAATATTACCTGCTTGGACAGTATTCTTCAACTTAGTCCTGCATAGCATATATTGATGGACTTTTTATATTTTTTCTTTTACCATTTACACCAGCAAAGAAAATCTTAATGGCCCTGTTAGAGCTGACCACTATGCAAAATCTTAGAACTGGTCTGCTCCTGAAGTTTTGGCAAGTCTATGTCTAGGTTTCATGTGGTAAGTGAGGCTCAGACTAGAAGATACCTGGGAGAAAAAAGTAGCAGTCACTGTAAATAAGTGTGTTCATTATTCCTCTTTTTAAAATACAGGAAAGTAAGTTTCAATCAGATCTTCATTAGCCTTGAGTCATGCAAAAAAAAAATAAAAAAAAATAAAAGCAAATCCGAAGCTAGGCCTGATACTATATTCCTTTCAGCTTGTTTAACTTGCCCCCTATGGATGTTCCCAATAGGGGGATGCCCTGGGGGTTGTGCCCTCATCTCTGCTGTGCTGCTTCTGTTTTGGGGCTGTGCATAGCTTCTGCAGACAGCCCTGATGCAGTCTAGAGACCTTTGGCTCAACTCTCCTACTCATCTATAGGATCTTAAGGACTGCATCAATGAGTTGTGAATTGCAGAGGGCCAGTCAAGCAATATTATGTGTGGGAAGCAGTGGCTAGGAGACAGACAAAAACTTTCAAATAAAACTGGTCAGATTATGGGCAGCTATTGTACTTGGTACATTTTAACTAGGTGGGTCTTGATGCTGATGGTTGTTCAGCTCTGAGATTGAGCCTCCTCTACAGCAATACAGTGCATGTGTGGTAGTGTATGAACTAAAGCTAATTACAGCAATAAGCTGCTTCTGTGCCAGGCTGTGAACACAAGCCAGAGTGCTTCAGTGTTTCATTCGCTCTAAGTAGCAGATAGATACTAACCCTTGATTAGTAAAGATGGAAATGAAATTGTTTTTTGTCTAGATTAAGAAAGCAGGATCTCAGTACTTAAGTAACAGTGAAAGCCATGAGATACACACCTAGGAGTTTTTACTGTGATCTCTCAGTACATAGTTAGGAGTAATCAATATGCTTACCACATTGTCTCTCTCTTGACTAAAGAAAGAACTCCCTTGTGCATCACGAGCTCAGCACAACATGGCTGGCTCTGTAGGGGCAGACTGTGCCTGTTTGATTTGCATCAGGGTAAACAGGCAGAAGATTAAAATTGATTTTTTTCCTCCTAGAGAGCTCATTTTGAAGATGTATTCGTAGGGGTTGCTAAAACAAGGTGCTGAATCAACATCCTTCATTTAAAAAAAATGCTCTGAACTGCATAAGCTATAATTGCAATTTTTGATTCTGAGATGGTAGGCAGTTTGTGAAAACAAAATTATTTATTTGTACTCATTAATAGAGCATTCAGATAGCCTGGGAAGCAGATAAGCGTATCGTCCTCAATCTACAAAAGAGGGAAATGAAATCTGCAAGAAAGCTGGAAACAGAACTAAAATCTGCTTCCAGGGCTGTGTTTTTACTGTGATTCATTCTCTTCCTCTGGCTCTATAGGTGCACTGTATGTTGACTGCAGGATCACTTGCCAACACTTTCCTGTGGTTGAGGAAAATGCAGGCACATTTGTAATATAGCTATTGTTCAGTTGTTCAGCACTCAATGGAAGGTGTTAATTTTGAGTTGACTGAAACCCTGAGCAGTATTTCCCAAATATACTTATGGTTACTAGATTACTAAGACTACCAGATTTCCCCTTCATTGCCCTTGAGAATGTCAGGCCAGCTCTCAAAGTGGATCAGTTTCTTGGGAAAGAACAACTTTGAATTAATAAGATTTTTGAGTTACTAGAGCTGTAATTCATGACACTGCGCATTTGAATTTTTAGTGAAAGCAGAAGGCTTCAAGGGTTATTTTCATCTCAGGTTTTGGACTTTTAGGTGCTCTGCTGCTGTGTCCTACGGGCTTGACACACATGAATTAAGGTTATGATAAGGGAGAGCCCGTGAGTGAAATACCTCATGTGCCCCCCTCCCATCAGCTTTTTGAGTCTGACCAGGAAACCGAACTGTCAGGTAACAGGAAAAAGTCTGAAGGACTGAAAGAAGCAATGGCAGCCTTCTGTCAGGTTTGAATAGAATTCCTTATAAAATGGATCACTATCGATAGAACTCAGGTCTCCATAGAGATAAAGGCTGAGATTTGCAAAGAACCCCTCCTCAGCCTCCTTGGGTAAGTTGCCCTCTCAAATCTAAACCCTCTGACTACTATCCTCCATGCTAATATCCTCAATTTTTACCCATACCTATGAAAGCTTTTAAAATCTTTCATTTGTGGTTTGAGTTTTTCTTTTCCAGGTCCCTTTTCCTAGTTATTAGATCCTTTTTTAGGTAAGGGATATTGTTGCCACTAAAGTGGAACATACTGGTTGGTTTAAAAAAATGAAAAATGCTAAGCATGCAGCCTTTTCTATTAAAAAAGAAAGAGCAGCAGGGCTGTAGTACCCAGATCTCACTCATACATCAAGAGCAGACAGTCGTCTTCTCATACGTGCATTTCATTTTGATGGTGTTACTTGGAGAAGGCACTGCACTTAGGAAAGAAAAGGATTGCTAGGCAGGTTATAGGTGCAAACTTCACCCCAGGAGAAAAGAGTTTCTCAACCAGGGATTTGCCACAGGGCCCATTCTGCAGGGTGGCCTGAAATATAATGGAAAACTTGGGCCAAGGCCAGAAAAGGGATCGCTTCCTATCTTCCTTGCTCGTGGCAGACAGTGAATTGCAGTGGCTAAGTGGTCTTCAGGTCTGTAGTGCCTTAAATCATCTGTATCTACCAGTGTCCACTGGTTTCTTTGACTTCTCTTTCTCCTGTCTGATTGATATGCCTGGCCTCCCTGCTAGCCAGCAATGCTGAGAGAAACAAGCAGCAGTGTATTATGGCTCTGCTCTGCTCTTATGCTGGGAAGACGTTCCCTTGGACTCCATAGGCAAGCCCTAAACTTTCTTCTTACGGTAATCACTGGCTTACAGAACAGGCTGTCTGCATTGCTGCTTTGCTTTGATAGTGTGTAAAAGGCAGAGTCTTGCAAGCTACCTTCTTTTAGGGTACATACAGGATATTGTATATTGTATAATATTAGCTGCAGCCTCTAGGTGGTCCACCCTGATGCCTCTCTAGCTCACCTCTCTCAGGCCCAGAAAACAAATTGTATCCCAGTACGTGCTCAAGTAGGCAGGAAATATTATAGATGCCACCGCTTCTTCATCCATGAAGAAGCTTTTAAATATTTCATTTTCCTTCCTTTTTGCCTTTGCCAGAGGTCTAAGAAAGCAGCAATTTAAGCTCGTAGCATAAAATGTCCCTAATTAAGAGGGTAGCTTGCTGTGTTCTGTCCTGGTTGCTGCTGTCTAAAAAAAATTATCATGGCTGTCATCAGCCTTTTCCTCTTATCACTGCTGGTTCACAGCATGTGAAACTGAGAAGCATAGTATCCATTAAGATTCAAGAATTGTACTGCAGTTCCCTTCCTGAAATGAAATCATACTGGGGCTTGCTTTCTTCTTGACATCTTTCTTCTTATGCAGCATCTTCAGCTGACACTTTACCTAATGCTCCCTAACATATGGTGTAACCCCCTAATGTACCTTAACTGTCAAATGTTAATGTTTGGTATAGTAATATTCTGGCATGGAATTCTTCAGGCCTTATTCTGGCAAAACTCTCACTAATGGCAATAGAAAGGCTGGTTACTTAAGGGCTGAAATGGGACTGTGAGAATTACAATCTTTTCTCATATGTGTGGTTTAATTTCTGCTTCTGATTGAGTTGCTTAACTTCAGAATGGTACCCTTGGCCTTCTTTTCTATTAGTTTTTGACTGTGTAAGAGCAAGCTGATAGGTATTTGATGATGTTAATATCAACCCCAGCATTGCAGTGGCTGAACTTTCTGCATATTATAGTTTTCATTTGCATGCCTTCATGAGACCACCTGTCTAAAAAAATCTGCCTCCTTCTCTCCATTTTCCTATCACTTTCTCCTGATACCTCCTTGTCTCTCTAACTTTGTAATCTATGCTTGATACTCATGCTTTGTGATCCAGAGCTACATCAAAGCATTTTCTTGGGTCATAATGGCTATGGAAAATGTTATGCTGTCACACTCTAATACACAGGTGGAAAAATGCAAGCCAGGGCTACTGTGCTCTGGCTGCAAGAGAGAGGATATAGGAGTGGGAAGAGATGATCCTATGGATAGAAAGAGATGGGGCAGCATCTTTTATATGCATAGGAGGTATGTAGATCAGGAGATTTTCAGTAGAGAAAATCTTTTTTCCCATCTGCCTCAAAGCCCTGCACAGCCTCAACCCTCTCAGACTTTCACTCTGGCTTTTAGTGTCTTGTAGCCTGAGGCCCCTCATTATTAGACCAAGTTTGCAGCTCATGCCTGTATAGGGAGGGCATCTAGCTGCTCTGTCATCTGTGCCCCCAGCCTCAACCACGAAGTTCACAGCCTCTTCATCTTTCTGCTACAACTCCTCTCCTCCCATCCTAGTGCCACCTTTTTTCCCAGGCCTCCCATATCCCATCCTCCTGAACCTCTGTGTTCGAAACCATTTAAGATGCTTGTCCTCCCTGCCTCGCAGTCCTTAAAAACTTCCCCAGAGCTCTTCACTCCTTGCCTTATTCTCCTCCTACTCTGTCTTCCTCACTACAGCCCAGTCTGAGAGACAGGGGCTGTTTGCTCTCCCCAGGAGTCTTGAGTTCTCCAATGCAAAGGCCTCAACATACTTTCCTTTACCTCTTTCTTCTACTTGAAGGCAGGAAGGCAGGACAGGTCCAGGATAAACCAGGCAGTTAGTAGTCCTTTGTCTGCTGTAAGAGTGGATAGCTCCAGGCAAGGTCAGAGAAAGACTAAGCCAAGAAATATATAAGCATGGTATATTTTTTTTTTTTAAGAAAACATAACCCTTTCTATTTATCTTGGCCAACAAAGTGTCCAGTATTCAACAAGTATCTTGTGAACCAACTTCAGGCCCAGAGCTGCTTTTGAACTGTTCACTGTGATTCTTCATGTGCTCATTTCTTTGTGTTACCAGTCACATGGTAACATTTCTGATTCTTGGATGAATGATGTTTTCAAACAAAAAGAGGGATTTGGACACATTACTTTTGGTTCAGAACTTTTCATGAATGCAGACATATGAAAATGTCCTACATCAGTGTTTCCTGGATACTTGCTTTTGAAAGAAAGCTTACTTATGTGAATGAAAGTTTTGAAAAACAGTGATACTGAGACAGTACAATTTTATAGGAGCCAGGGCTGGTGGTTATTTCTCAGAGTAGCAAACTATGATTTAGGGCAGTACAGAGCAGAAGCATGAGCATGGCACAAACTGTATGCCCGTGTTTAAGGGACATGGTTGCCACAGAAGTGAAACTTAGAGCTTGAAGTAGAATTACAGTCAGGAGGAGTGTGGGCTTACCTGCTGTTTCATAGTATATTTCCATAAGAAGCTTGAGCATTTGGCTCACAGTTGTCTTTCTTCCCCTGCTCTGGTCCATAACATCCCAAGCGTGTGTCCGCTGCAGCATTCAGCGGACCCCTGTGAGCTAATTCACCTCTCATAGCTTGCAGAAAATTGATGCATTTTATCATAGGGCAGTTTTCTGTCAGGCAATCAACTGTATCTGTTCAGTGGCAGTTCAACAAGCTCTCAGTGCAAGGTAAGACCTGTGAGTGTGCAACCAGAGGGGAAAAGGGAACCTCTGAAAACAGTCTAATGTTTGTCTTTTGAAATTATGTTCTTCCGATATTTAACCTTCCCTGATGAAAACCACTATGACATATGCATTGCATGCTGTTTGCTGACTTGTTACTTAAAGAATACAAAGTATACAGCTGTTAACTCCTGTCCTGTGGGCTTCAGGGTAGGAGAAAGGGATCATCATTCTAGCATACTTAGAAGGGAAAAGGCTGCGTTTTTCTCCGTCACCAGTGCTCTCAGAATGAGCTCATGTGCCCTAGGCAAGCCCCAATCCCTGTAGTCACAGATGTTAGTGAGACTCGATGAGAAAAAGTGGCTTAGTGTTATGCTTATTCTCCCTTTTTTTCTGGGGACAGCCAGGGGCTACTGCAGGCTGTAGTGAAAACAGCAGCAGCCACGGGGCTTCTCCAACGATGACATCAAGGTTATAATGCATTATGTTTTTGTCTGAGCTGCGTATTTCTTTCTGTGAAAACAAGTGATACATTATAAAGCAAAATACATGCACTATAAAGCAAAATATCAAAAGCACTGAAACAGCCCAATTCTCATCTAACAGTTGGAGCAGGCAGCAAAGGATTATCACACAATATTATCTCTCTGAGAGATCAGCTGACAATTATGTGCCTTTCTGGAGAGGGACAGGCTTTTGCCAAACTCAAGTCGCTGGGCACCAAGCTGAAGTACTACAATAAAATACATAATGAGTCCAGACTGAATACAAGCTTAGCATCTGAACCCAGACCCAAGATGGCTGTTCCCACTGCTGGATTTAAAGATGCTGGTGATAAGATGATTTATAATGTCACAGCTAATTTGTCTTTAAAAAATGTGTTATTGTCAGTGCCAAAATCTACCTAATTTTATGTCATTGACAGTGAGTGAACTGAAGCTTTGCCTTGGACTCCTCCAAGGGTAGATTTTTCTCAGTTTATCAGACTTGAGGTTTTTCAGTCTGTACAAAGCCTGCAAGCTTGTTTGCATCAGAAGAATTATCTAGGACTTAAACTATGACCGACTAGAAATCTGCATAAACATATTCGAAATCCTACACCAAGTGGTCTAGTGCTAAAATCAAAGGTGAACACATAGCTGTAGTGAAACCCTGGCTTTTTAATCTACTATCCTGAGCTTCTATCATTTAGGTAATTTCACAGATTCTAATCAAATGGCAAAGTGCATCCTCTACCAAACCCAGACCTTTCACCTGTCACTTTCTCAGTATTTAAGCTGCAAAGAACAGGTTGAAAAACAGGATGCTTTCATCTATACCTTCGCAGTTCAGCACTCACAATACAACCACACTAGACTAGATGGGAGCAGAATTCAGGCCAAGAGAGATACATACTCTGCCACCTACTGTGCACTACAACCTGTCCATCACTGACTGAGGAGGGTCACTTTTTCCTTGCTTTAATGAACATGCAATGAAGTTTGAAAAAACCTTTAAAGAATCTACATACAAAGCTGCATAATCAATATCTAAGCTGCATCCTACTCCACTCTTGTCCTGCTAATATTGCTAACATAGTGGATCTCTGTGAAAAATCAATATGGAAAATAACAGAGTGGTTCTGTATCTGGCATTTGAAAACATCCTAAATGGAAGCGGCTTTTTTTCCAAGAAGACAGATTGCTCCTAGGTAGTTGTTTTCCCTATCTGATCTGTTCTTTGTTGTAGTCTTTCCTATACGAAGCTTTCTAGAGTAAATTTTCTCACTGTTAAACTGTTGAATATCTTCCATCTCCAGTTTTCCAGAAAACTAGCATCCCTGTGCGATATAACAACACAGTGCTTGACTGCCTCAAAAGTCATGGAGACAAGAGTGTGAGAAAGTGAGCATCAGATGATGTCCTAGTAATATCCAGGCTGCATTGAAGGGACACACAGCTAACCTGTCTGGAGGCAGGAGCTATATATGGACAGTAGGGTGCTGGCCCAATATGGATGATATGAAAAAGGAAATCAATTTTGAATATAAAAAAAAGAGAGAAAAAGACAGTGAATAAGAGTCAGGGAAATGAAGGGTCATTTAAAATCAATCATCTATTTTTGAATCTTGAATTTTCTTGAAGTTTTCTTACAGAGTTGTTATTTGTGAAAGCTGCCTTTGATGTAAATTGACAGACATATTGAAAAGCACCTGAGAGATCAGTGTGAATTAATGCATTCACTCCTTGGAGGGAAAAAATATCTGTCAGCACAAGTATCAAAAAGTGGTTACTCCCACCTACTCTCCACTTTAACAGCATGTCTCACCAAAAGATGCATTCCAAAAATAATAGTCATTCAACTTGTCTTGTACTGTGACAGTACAGTGAGGAGAGAGCCTACATGCCTAGCAAACCACACAAGGGCTGCTCTGCTGTATCCAGTGAAATAATTTCTGTCCCCAGACTCGGAAGTCTGCTCTACCAGTATCAGGTCATTTGGTTTCATGGAAAGTATCAGTCCTGGTAAGAATGTGATGTAGTCAGTTCACCCCACTTGATTACTAAGTGGGAGAATAACTCAACTGTTAACAAACCCTGTTTACTACTGTTTCAAAAAATAATATTATTTGCTTCAGCTGATGTCTGTGCATTTCAAGTGTTTTGCTGCTTACTACCTGGATGGGAGAGGAGGGGAAAAATGCTAGAATGCAGGTCAAAGGTACACAACTATGGTAGCAGCTGAGCAGTAGGGCACATGAAATCTGTTCTCACGTACCTCTTGTTTGTGTGACGTACTCTGGTGTCTAATAATAAAACTGAACTCATCTGTAGCCTTTTACATTGGATCACTGGGTTGTATTGTATTTCACTCATCTGGAGGGCTGCCTTTTTTCACAATAGCTGTAGGAATATAATACCTTTGAGATCTCTACCTGATGTGACTGAAATTATTCAATGGGTTATACAACTGTTGGAAGGATTTGTGACAGCATAGGAAAAAAAAAAGAATGAATTTATAATTTCCTCCTTTGCTTCTACTGATTAGAGTCTAGTTGTTTTTTGGGTTTTTTGGGGTTTGTTTGTTTGTTTGTTTGTTTTGTTGTTGTTGTTGTTTTGGTTTGGCTTTTAAATAATTCAACTGCTTTTGACTTTAACAGTCCAGTCATCTCATTCCTGGATCCAAGTACAAGATGAGTAGATAATCAGCACAATCCTAAGTGTGCAAAAATGAAAAGCTGAGCAAGTGACAAGGCTCAGGACTTTTAGGCAGAGTGTTTACAATGGTGTTTTTATTTTGTTAATGACTCACTGTACTGATTCACCCATGCTTTAGTGAAAGCTGCCTTGTTTAGAGAGTCTCACTGTTCAAACAGGGTAAGATTATTCCCAACAGAAAAGCTTAAAAAAGTCCTCTGGGAAAACTAAAGACTAAATAAAACTTGTTATTTTAAAGTAAAGAACATGCAGATAACAACCTTAGTTTTAAGCAGTGGCAAAACTTTTTTTATCCACCATAAAATTGGTTAAAATTGGTTTTCTGATTTTTTATTGAGAAAACATTATTTTCAGTACTGACCGAAAAGCCATGAAGTATCCAAAAATATAGGTGACCCCTAAAGCCTTTGGTATATTGAATTTAATCAGGGCTCTAGACCTTTAAATAGCTGAAAATAAGGACTGAAAGTGACTTGGGAGTTTGGAGTCATGGACTTTCATGGGCTGCTTATCAAAATTTTACTTCTGATACTTTTGGTAAAATGTTCATTCTTGTAATGAACAGCTTGGATCACCTCAGAAGTTCTCTATTAAGCAACTGTCCACTGACTCTTATTAGAGAAAAAACCCACCTAAACCGAAACAAAACCTATCAACACAATAGATTTGATTCTCACCTGGAAGCTTTAGAGGATGTAAGTGGATCAGCATCCACTTCCCTGTTTATAGAAAACATGTTGTTCTAAATGACTTGCTAAACTGTTAAACGATTTCAAGCAATGCACTGGATTTCCCTGCCCCCCTTCCAGAGAGGCTGTTTGTGCTGGGAGGGAGGGCTGTAGCGTCTGTTTGTTTCCACAGCGGCGGGGGAGGACCCGGCTGCCACTTTCTTGAGTGGTGTGTCGTGCTCTGGGCTGCTGGGGGCTGCCTGGGGGAGCAGTCAGGCATCTGCAGACGGGAGAGCATCCCGGCATGGGGCTGGTTGTTTATTTTCAAAGCCTTTGTACCTCAGGTTACTTGTAAGGCTGGTGCCTGGGGAGTTCTGCTAAAACTGGACTGTGTATATTCCCTGGTTTGCCTGTAATTTCCAGCTTATGAAAACCAGATGGATGACTCAGTGCTCTGCAAGTTAGAGTAGGAACGGGATCTTCTGACATAAGAGCAGCTTTTACAGAAAACACTGAGTTAAGAAGATTCAGGCTCAAGCTAGATTGCTTCTTCCCTCCCCCCCTCTTTTGTCTATTTTTACTGCATCATTGGTATGTGTCCAAGGAAAGTCGGCCATATCATTGGGAAATACAAGGGGATAAACTTTTGACTGTCGGATCTCTTCAGGCTGAGAGACTCTAGAGTAAATTAACTGGGAGAGAGAGAATTAAAAGGAGGGATTTCTTTAGGTGAACTTTTTTGGTTGTCTACTCTGCCAACAGCAGTGTAAAATAACGAAGAAACTGCAGCAGTCCTTTCCCACTGTCTTTCTAAATAATGTAAGTTACCCTTTCACACTCATCTCTAACTGTTCGTGTGTTTTTTCCGCTTTCAGGTATTTGTGAGAGCAGTGGTTTTACAGCGGGTGAGCTCTTGCCAGAAGCTCCGCTGTGTGAATGAGTGAATTGCTTTGTCTTTCTTTTTCTTCTTTAAGTCAGGGTGGTAGTGGGGAAGCCGAGTTTGACACCACCTTTCTTTGACAGTCGTGCTAGCTCGGCTTTAATGGCTGTCGAAACCTTTAAACCTTTTCAGTGTTTGTGCAGAAATTTGTTTGTAGTTGGCAAAAGGCAATAGCAAATGTTTTGATTGAACTGTGCGTGTCAGGCTTGCTGTAAGAGCAGGCGTTTCAAAGGGGACTGTGTGATGCTATGTAAAGAGGACAGGATGTGACAAGGGAAAACAAATGTTTCCTGCTCTTTAATATTTAAAAGAAATAATTGAAACAGAGCCAAGGAGTTTGCCTAGGAAAGATATAGTGATGTTTATTCAAAGCAAAATAATGACTCTGTAAATCTGAGAGGACAATGCCAAAGTCTAATTAGGAGAGACACTCTACTTTTCACAGTTGTTAATTTTTTTGATTCTGGCAGTTGACATTAATGTTGCCATATTCTGTTGTTGTGCTTTTTGTGAAGAGTAACTTGAGCCATTAGCTGGTGCATAGCTCTCCATGGGTTATTTAGGTAGGTTGATTTACCCCCTTTTAGTTTATTTTACTATTTTCAAAATGCAGTCTAGGCGGATTGTCAGGCAGATTGATAGGTTTAAGTAAAAATAAGGGGTTATAATTAGAGATAATGTACCAGGTACTATACTAGGACAAGAAATAGACCAAGAAAATCGCCCTGAACTCAAACATTCATTAGGCCAAAACAATTAAATAACTGTTCATTTATATGGGGACAAATGAGAAAATTGTTGTGAAAGTACAATGACTAAATAAATATTTCTTACTTAAGAAAAGTTGCTTTTTGTTCCAGCCTTGGATTTTTTGGTTTTGAGGGCAATGGATTTACTACCTGGATAATAGTCTGTGGCCAACTATTGTGCTTTAATAATCAGAAGGTTTTTGCCTTAAAATTCCACATTCCTGCTTGTGTGAGAACTGAAATTAAATTGACTAGCGATACTAATGAAAGCTTCTAGACAATGTAAATGTTTTTAATAAACTTGAGAATATAAACTGTAGGGCTTAAAAAGCATATTAAAAGGTTTAGTTTGTTAAAATCTATATAAACTTATTTATTTTCAAGCTAGTCCCATAATTTTCTGGAAGATATCTAAAGCCTGGAGTGCTTATAGAAAGAAGGTACCAGAAAGCTACTGTACCTGATTTTGGGACCGCATCATCCTGCTAGAAAACAAAGCTACCAAAAAGAGGAGTTCTCTGTTTCCAGAGAGCTTTTCTGGGGGGAATCAATCTGTTAGCTGCTGACAAAATGGAATAGAGCTTCTGTGCTTTGGCCCGCAACCAAAACTGCTTACCATTAACAAAAAGTTTCCTCAAACTTCTCAGCAAAGGATTTGACAAACTTGAATGTGAAGAAACTCCCTGGTCTGACCTGGACCTGCAATGCCCAGAGTTTGGCTATAAAGAACAGCTTGGAGTTTTCTCCATGGAGGGTTCAATTCAGTCCTTTAGATTCATCCTTTTTCATGAGAAATGGCTTTGATATGCCTTTAATACACGATGTCTTTCCTCAGGGAGAAGGCTAAACAGAACTTTGCTTCAAGGAGCATCACTAAGACATGCCACTTGAGGGCCAGAAGGAAACATGAAGTGGGTTTTCTGACAGAACCCCAATGCTAGATTTGATTATAGGGTTTCTGGGAAGAGGGAAAAATGGAAACAATTATTTCAGTCATCTGGGAAAAATCTTTTGATTTCTTTGTGTAATTCATAAAGGGAGACAGCAAATGTATCTTTCCAGACACAGAATAAAAATTAGAAGTATATATATGCATAATGCCTTGGGGGAGGTGGGTTGTGCGTGTGGGTGTGGGGGTGTGGGGGTGTGTCTTAGAAGTTGATCTTTTTTGCAGCATTGATTTTTTATGAAATCTAGATTTGAGACAAGCAGTCTCCATGGCCACATGCAAGGGCTGTCTGAATCCTGCCATGCCCGGCAGCATGCACAGTGTTTGGAAAATTAGACCTTACCTGGACAAAGATGACAGTACTGCTGGAGAATTTCCCCAGCCTGTATTTCTCAGGCAGTCCCAGTTTTAGCTTGGAGGTCAAGTTGTTTACTGGAAAATCCCAGATAATTGGTGCTTGAAGCGAGCGTGAAAACATGCTGGGCCTGTCTTTGCCTGATAATGGAATTTCATTAATTCTTAAAAAAAGTAGGATTTGGACAGCTTATATAAACACAGTGATGCTCCTGATTCCTTTGAGGAAAAATGAGGAATTAAATTAACTGAAAAGGTTCTGAGTGTCCTAATGCAGAGAACTAAGTGTTGCGCATTACTATACTGAAGCTGAAATTTAATAATCTGCATAAAGTGTTAAATATACGCAGTTTTGCTGAAACATGTAATACTATGTCTAGATACATGAACTATTTATATAAAAACAAGGGCACAATGTACAGTAGGTTAGGATAAATCCTTGAGCCAAATGTAAAAGAATTTGATTTATCTCTTGGCAAGCATATTGTCTCATCGAAATTAAATGTGTCTGAGGATATGGGTGTAGACAGTTTGAACTATTTTTTTATACACAGCAGCAAACATATATATTACTCCAAATAATAAATTCAATTTATAAAGTATGTTCCTTAATACAGTTGCATTATATAAGGGAATAGCTGTTTACATTTAATTAGTTTTTTTAAGGACAATGCAATATTCTCTATTACAAAGAGCCATTAATTCCAAAGCCCTAAAAATTTTCTCCTGGAATTTTGCCCATCCATATTTTGCAGGGTAACATATATGAACTTGCTCTTTTCAGTTGTTGAAGCAGACCAGTGACTGTCAGATTGAAATCCACTGTTGCAGATGCTACACTTGGCAGACACCTTCAACCAAAATTAGATATTCTATTTCCAGAGAGCGCAGGTTGTGATTACGTTTTCCGCTAATGTTTCCTGGTGAAAAAACAAAGGTGAACTAACCATGTGAAATGCATTGCATGAGCTGTTAAAAAAAAACAAGACTGGAAAAAAATCAATATTTGTTGAAAGGAATCAATATTTGTTGAAAGGAATCAATACTGGAAAGGAAATAATTATTATTTAGAGGTTTCTAAAATACTGGAGGGAAGAGAACAGGGCTTAGCAGTCACAGAAATGGACTTTACCTCTCTATACCTCCATTTTTGATAGGTTAACTTTCAAGACACACTTGCTGCTTCTGTTAGAATTTGGCTTGCTCTTCTATTTGTTAGGTGACATGAATGGATTGGAGGCAGTCCCTTGGTGTGCTGTAAGGTTTATGTTACGTGTCTGTAAAGGAAAGAGCTGCTTGGTTGCAAACACTTAAGATCAATTTGGAAGAATTCCTGTTTTGTGCACAAGATTTCTTTTTCTTCCTCTTTATTTTTGATCAACTGGAATAAAGACCACCTCCCACTGAACAAAATTCAGGCTGACCTTTGGAGAAATGAAAATGGCATTTCATGTCAAATTTTCTGAACTGTTTTATTTCTATAAAGACCATGTTTTATTTCTGTGGTTTAAATAGCTAAATATTTTCTGCATAAATTGTAGCATTAAAGGCATTTGTCTTTGTTTTCTACCACAGAATCTCTAGACATTTTCTGTCCATAACCTGTAAACACATCTTGGGATTGCATGTCATTCCTTCTAATAATTGGGCTGTCTAGCTATATTTGGATTGGGCACTGCTTATTTAAAGAGGTGATTTTAGCTGGAAGTCACTAATTTACTTTGATCACAGGAATAGCAGTTTGTGACTGGAATACCATACAGTGAAATAAATGACATAACATGTCACTAATGCACTGTGTGGGGACAGCCAAAGATCTAGTTGGCTGAGATGTCTGCTGGCAACCAGGGAGCCTTCCTACTTGCTAGCTGGACTTTAGGGCAATAACTCAGAGGAAAATCCCATACAAAAGGAAGACTCGAAATAGCAAATGGAATATAGTTCTTCTGGTGCTAAACAGGTAGATGTAGGATGTAGATGTTGGCTGGCTGTATCCAGCCACTATCTACTGCCACTAGCTAGTTGCAGTAGGGTTAAAAGAGGCACAGCTAAATTAAGAAGGATACTAATCACAGCCATGTGAAAAATGTTAGCAGCATGTATTCTGGCACTTCTTACGTTACATGGTGACCCTGTTAACACAAGCATCAAAAGAAACTGGTGCCAGAATGGCTACGATGGTTTACTGTTAAGTATTAAATCTAGGCTGTAATAACTTTAAGAATATGCCCTGCCACTAGGAGAAGACAAATAACTTAAAAATTTACTCTAATCACATATATACTAAATGTTCCCCTGGAAGAACTCTGAACAACTCTGCTTTTATGGTCAGCACTTTTGCTCATGTGTAAAAGTATTATTCATTCTCTCTCACTTTAAAACCATCTGAATATTATCGGTTTTGGATGCATTTTAGAAGTGGTTAATTAGGAGGATGGTGATCTTCAGTCTTTATGCCAAGGTGGATGCCCTTTGTGAAAGAGTCAAAAAGGTTGGAGTAGATGCAATTACTTTTGATCAGGTTTTAAATGCATGAGGTGAATGTTCAGCAATTTGCTTGCTCCTAATCCATATGGATTTATTTGTCTTAGTGTTATTAGTCTGCCTAAACATGTGTATGATCAGTTTATTTATGGGTGACTTTCTGTTCTTTTGTCATGGAAAGCTATTTGTTTTGTGCTACCATGGGCTTCTGTTCTTAATTTCTTTTTCTTTTAGTTCTGGAAACATAGAGTGACAATTCCCTCTTTCTCTGTTATTTTTTTAAAGAGCTTTTAATGCTAGGTTTGAGAATACCCCTTCATTGAACTTGTAATTTGGAATATTGTTATTTCTGGACTGATGGCTTAAAGAAAAAGGGAAAGGTTTAGTCTCTGCAAAGATTTATACTCTGCTTGCCTCCTTCTAAATTGAAGTTTAGTAGAACTTGATTATCTGTGAGCTTGAAGTTGTGTGCTATCTACCTGTGTGGTGTGTGAATTTCTCGGGGTTGATTTATCAAGGAAAGAGCAGTGTCTAGAATATTCTGAATGACAAAACTCTGACAAGAATGAAAATATAAATGTGCAAAATACTCCTGCACCTTGTGCAGAACAAAACCCCTCCAAAGCAGACAGAATCTTCAGCAAATGTACTTGAAACAATTACTTACAGTACCACAACAACAAAGAAGATTGCATTCAAACTATTTTGCTGAACTTGGAAATGCTCTTGAAACGATCCCAACAGTTGTGGGTTTTTTGTTCCTCTGAATGCATTAATCTCTGTAGTGGTCTTTGAAGAGACTTAGTATGTGTACCATATTTAGCCCCAGCCATATTTGTCCCATGATCTGTATTATTAGAGAATTTGCACACTCTGGGAGAAACAGGACTTCCAAAGAGCAGATGCCAGCAGGTTCAGTGATGTCAGGTGTCTTCAAGGCCACTCTTGTTCTTCTGAGAACATCTGTAAATTGCAAATCCTGTAAATCCCCCTACTTTCAAATTCCTCAGGAACTACAATGACCCCCAGGAATGAAAAAGCATGACTGAGGAACAAGCTTCTTACAGCATACATAAACTCTTGAAGAGGAAAAACTGCCATGATTTCTCTGCATTAGCGCAGCTTTTTGGTTTTTGGTTATTTTTCCTTTTCCAGTGAGGAAACAGTATTCATGAAATATCCTTCTACAACTTTCTCTCCTGTAATCCCTATATTGGTGGGAGTGTTAATGTAAACCTTCAGGGATTAACTCCTGCAAGATAAGCTTCTGCAAGTGTTGGTTTGGTTTTGTTTTGTGGGAGTTTTTTTCTATCTTGAAAGCACATCTAATTTGATATTTAGAGCTTAAGTAATTGCACTGTACTGGAGTTAGGAAACCTAGGGCCAAAAAATCATGTAGAGCCACATCTTAATTTCATAGTATCTGAGGGTTGGGTTGTTTTTGTCATGTGTGTTCCTCTGGCACAGTACTATGATATGGGTTAGTATGTGGTCTTTCCAAAGGATTTGTAAGTCTTACTGGACCCTCTGCAAAGAACTGGCTCTTTTATTATTACCTAGTTCTTAGTCTGCTCTGTATAGTTTTGGGAACAAATGATCTTTCTGCATCTCGGTTCAGGAAACATTTTATAACAAAGAGATAAAATTAAGTGTTGGGCCATGAAGATTTCATCCTGTTTATTAAATATGCAGTGATAATTTTTTGTCTTGTATTAAAATAGCTGGAAATAAATTTTTGATTGTGAAATACAAAAATGTTCTGAGATACTTAATTCCTAATTAAAGACAAATAATTTTTCATTCATTTACAAAAGTAATCCTTTACTTAAAATCTCTCAATGGAGATAAGTACAATCTTTTATTACACAGAAAAGAGAAGACAGTATTAGAGGACTGTTTTATAAGAACTGTACTACATGTTCTGTGTAGGCAGAACTCATACCTTTGCTTCTGCATTCTAATTAGTTTTTTACTATTCCCTCCTACAAAAAATAATAAAAATCCAGACTACACTAGGGCATGCAAAAAGGTTTGTATATATTAAGGTGGATTTGCAAAACAAGAAAAAGTGAGTAGTTCCATTTTCTGTGTTTGCACAGTCCAAAATTTTTGTTTGTCTTATCAGAAGCTGATACATTGCACAGTCTTGAATACAAACAAGCGTAAGAGCAGGAAGGCTTCTTCCCATATCTGACCTTTGGGATGAATTTTTATCTGTGCTCCTGAATGGTAGCCTTTACCCTCTGAACAACCATCATTGTTTGCCCTCTGGGATGTGCTCTTGCAGAAGGCCTGTTCTGAAGATATGCACCCTCTGGAGGGACCTCTGATGATGAAGGTGGGCAACTTTTAAATGAGGAGAACCAGGATAGTGATGAAGGCATGATTTCCCCAAGCTCTATGGCATTGCTTTTAGAATAACACAGAGTACCTCTGCAGAGAAACAAGACTAACTTGACTCTTAAGGAAATATCACTAGAAGTATTTTTCTTGTCTTAAGGATAAAGTAAATTTGAAAAGGTTGGAGGAAGTGGAGAGAAAAAGTGCTAGGTTACTGTTGTATTGTCTATGAAATGGTTCTCTGCTTGGGGTGATTATTAATCACTCACCATTGTTGTAACTCTTCTTTGTATGACGTCAAAACAGGTGTACATGCTAAAGGTACTCTGTGGCCCTGAGTGGCATTCTTCATGCAACAGTGGTGCATCAAGGCAGATGTCTGATGGATTCATTTCACCTGACATCCCTAAATGGGAGGGCTCTGCGAAGTGATAGAAACAGCCCTGCAGAGCCACTAATGTCCATTAACTATGCCGAAAGGGAGTGGCTACTATGTCAGCTTCTGTGAAGTCTACTCTGAGTAATTTGAAGGTTTGTCTGGGTCAAATCAAAAGTAAATCTAGTCTAGCCTTATAATATGGATGGTTGCTGACAGCAGATGCTTACAGAGAATAGATCAGACATATCATGGTACTCTTCAGAATGCTCTTATATATTCAATGATTTGTGCTTCCAGTTCTACTTCTGGTAGAGGTGGTGTCTTTAATCAATCTATTCACCATGAATTCGTCCCGCTCTCCTGGAATGACTGTAAAATATTAACAACTGTAGCATCCTGGGCAATGGGTTCACAGCTCACAGGGTGAAGAATTATCCAGTATATTATTGGTATCAATAAAAGGGGTTTCTCCTCTGTGGTCAATAAAAAAGAATAGTAAAAAACAATAGATATAAATTGTGAATAAAAAATAAATTGTGAATAAAATTTAACTCAGCAGCAGGCTCCACCTACCAAAAACCTTTCATCAGGCTTCCAGAAGCATTTAAATTATTTGAAATACATCCTAACAACTGCTTACTGTGGTATCTGAGTAAGAGAAGTTCAGTACCTGAGGTAGTGCAGCCTCCATATCCTATTTGTAACTGGCTTTCCACTAGCATTTCTCAATTACTTGTAACAGCTGTGCTCACAGCTGGTTATTTTACAGACACCTCTAATGGGTTTTATAGTTTACTACATATAATCTGTTTCAGTAACAACACGGTGCATCCTGTCACAGTCATCACAAGGACTTATGTCTAAAGTCTCAGGCAGTTCTTACATCCACTCAAGGAGCTGGCAAAGGGAAGAGGATGGTAAGATCTGCTCCTGTTCTCTGACTGTAGGAGATTCATGCTATGTAAGCTGCTGTCTTGCACCTCTTTCTCTACAGAAATAGTCCTTATCTAAATTAATGGCTGGCTATGAAAACTTATTTCATAGTTTAGAAAGGTACTTGGTGTCACAGATACGGTTAGATGGCAACAGACGAATTGTGTGAGGCATTAAGACATGGGCTACCTATGTTTGCATAGGACTTTGCACTGTTCTGTGTAACCGGTGCCTTTCACAGTGGGATTCTGGTACTTGAAAGAGATTTCTAGGTGCTATCAAAATCCAAATGAAATTGTGGCTGATGTAAGACAATATTGTTCTTAGCTATCCTGATACCAGTGTTTTTTTCCAAGTGCTTTTTCTATTTAAAAAGACACATGCATCCATATGGTTAGTGTTTTTCTATAATGTCTTCTAATTTGCTTTTCACGTACATAAAAACATACTGGTTTTCCTGTAAAGTAAAATGGATGCATTTTCATATAGAATTTAATTTCCTGTGTATCCCAGTTCATCCTGGGAGTGTCTTAAAATTGTGTATGAGGGGTTCTGCTTTCCTCCTCTTTCATTAGCTGTTGTTTTGTAAGTTGTGATGTCAGTAAAAAAGACTGATATTCATGCAGGAATATATGTACAAGGGTCCTCTGAGAATGTAATTTTTGTAGAGTCTGACCTACATCAGTGCTGGGTATTTGCTTACGAGCAACCTGGCAATGGCCCGTAGGGGCCTTGGGCATCTGGCTTGAACCTGCCCTGTGTGGTGAGAAACTGGAAGAGAAGTCTAAGAGAAAGCTTAGAAGAGTTGTTTTTGAAGATGAAGGATGAACGAAGAGAGCTTTGTGTCAGATATAAAACCTTGTCCTGCAAAGAAAATGCTTGAGGAAAACCTGACCTGAGCCAGAGTAGCTGCTTGGTAGGCCCTGAGAAAGGGCCACTAGGACTGTCTGGAGATCCTGCCCGCTGAGGGGTTCAGTGGCTTTGCGGGCAGATGGCACATCTTACTGTGGCTGTGGTGAAACTGCTGTGGAAGCATATGCTGGGAATTGATTCATTTCTGCAGGCAAGGCACGAGATGTGGAGAGCTCTTCATCTCTGCTGTAGAAAGGTTTCAGCTTTTTCCAATAACAGTTCTTTAAATAGGAGTGCTAGCGTGCAATCAGCAATCTAGTGTCCTTGCTGAGGACTGGAAAGACGTGTTTACTGGGTGAAGTTCAGCCATTGGGTGTTTCCAAGTTTTGAAATGCTGGATCTGACTACTGGGAAGTCAAATGGAGTGACCCTGTGAGTGTGGAGGTGGAGGACACAACGTCACAGCTGGCACACTCGGGCTTTGAGCACTTCAAGCTCCCCCCCGGGAGCTGTAGATGGCTTTTGCTACGGTTGTTTGGTCTGTTCAGCTCCTGTGCCTACAACCATTGTTAAAACCCACAGAGCTCCTTTTGCCAAGGTTGTCCTGACATTGTTTCTCGGTAGTGCTGGTGCTGCCAGACTACCTGCTGCACACAGCTACGTGTTTACCGTCTTGCTGTGAAAGTTTAGTATTGTACTTTTGCCAACATAAAGAGCCTGCCTGGGTAAACCTCTGCCTGCCACTTAACACTTGAGCAAGGTCTTCTCAGAATCCATGGACAATATAAATTTTTAGACATATTGCTGTATTTTTGAAAGATATTTTGGTTCAGAAGAAGACTTGGCAGACACAGAAGGTGACATTGCTGCTGGGCTCTGGATAAGAAAATGAGGTGAGTACTGTACAACAGCTAAGGCAAATATGGAAGTGCAGCAACCAATTTTTTCATATTTTAAACAATGTAAGTGCTGCAGAGGATGTGAACCTGATTTCAGCCCACTCACATGCTGGAGCGGGGCTCTTCTTTCTCCCTCCTTCTTGATCCCTCTCCCAATATGTGTTTTTGCACTAATATGTCTTTCACTTTGTGCCTCTATTGTTTGCTTTTGTAATGCTTAGATTCCATCTGCTGTTTCTTGCCGTGAGACACCTGAGTTGTTTGGGTTTTTTTTCTCCCAGTTTATGTTCCATATGCTGTATCTGATGGGAAGTGGGATTTTTGAAGGCAGCAAGAAAAAAATTCTAAAGGGCTGGCAGTCTCTAAGTTAATTTTGTGACATTACATGGCATGTGGCGATTGCTGGGTGCTGCCTTCTCCCTTGCTGATTTGAAGTTTGTGCCACTTCAACAAAATCCTACTGAAGTCAATGGAAACAGAAGCAGAGGAACTTTTCAGTGGTCAACAGAGAATATATGAGTAAGCTCCAGCTCCCCTAAAGGGAGAGTTGCAGTGGAGGTGCAGTGTGGGGCAGATCCGGAGGAGTGTCTCAGGAGGCAGTGGAGGGGATGGTCTCTAAGCAGTTCAACGTTCACCACACAGTTCAGTACCAAAAGCACTGAGCATTTGCTACTTGCTTTTACTTTTCTTCCCATTGCTCAGCAAATCTGAAGAAAACGCCTAGAGCATTTTTAAATGTACCTTATATCTAAGAGTATGTAGAAAAGACCAGGGACCTGTTTCCAAATAGTTTCCTGCTCAACCTCCTGCTTTTTTCGTCTGCTGCCTGTTTTCCTGCACCTGGAGGGGTTATCAGTAATTAGTATGGAGTCTCCATGGAGCACTTTTATTTCAAGTAGCATTTCACAGCAGATGTTTATGGAAAGCAGCAGTGTTTTGATGTGCAGTTTTAATTATTTGTCAGTTCAGCTTGGTTTTATTTGAGCCTGCATACCTATAAAGGCTGAACAAAGATCTGTCAGTGTTAACAAAACAGGTAGGCCTGGAGAGTCAAAAATGTGCGGTTGACATTGCTGATGTTAACAGCACTGGGTAGTTAGTTGGGGTAGGGTGTTTTTATTGCTATAGATGCTCTGACTCACTGCTTTGGATGGCAAGTGTACAATTTAAAATCCTTTTACTTATGACTGCACAACATCTAGCCCCTGAAATAATTACTTGGGCCTACCTCACTGCAGATTTTTTTCTAGGAGATCACCTGAGAATATGACATTTTATTAAACATGGAAAGGGCCCTAAATGACTGCTCTGAGGCTGTAATTTAATCTTATATGTGACAGTTTTATCCTATCATTTCCCTTGGCGTGTCCTTTTCCCTTCATTTCCTACCCTTTCTCTCTGAAATCTCATTTGATTGGGAATTTTGGGTATTTGACTGGGGATTTGTGGATGTTCACTGCAATGCAAGCATTGTCCTTGCATGTGCAGTAAATTCAGTGTGCTCCAAGTGTGTTGGAATTTATTGTGCAAGGCCCTGACCCAAAATGAGGTCCTGAAAAGCTCAGACAGACAAATAGCCAAGAAGTAGGTATCATATCTCAGTTGGAGATGACTCTGTGATCACACGAGCTCTAATCTGTCAGTCTTGTTCCTTGGCATGTGCAGGGCAGCCCCCAGCAGGCCCCCTCTCCATCCAAGAACAAGACAGCTGGGAGATGGGGTCTGTGTGGATGGAAGCAGGACTATTCACCTCCTAAGGGTAGTGGAGAAGGGGTACTGAAGAGGTATGCACAAGTTGTGGGGATGGGCAGAGAGAAGAAAAGTGGGTGTTAGATGCCAGCCATAACCCTCTCTCTACACACTGGAGTATACAGCATTAGTACGCTGATGTCTTAAGAGGTCCACTGCATGTATTTCAGGTGCTCACCCTCTTAAAAGCTTTGATTACAGACTGAGGAAAGGAAGGAGGAAAAAGGAACAAATCATTAAACATGTAAAGCTATTAAGCAAGGCTTTAATTTATAGCAGTGTTTCTATTCCTGTTATTCCTGTGCCTTTAGAAGCTGAAAGCTTTTAAAAGGAACTTAATCACATTTGCATCTGACGGTGGTACTGAAGGTGAGCCCATTGCCGTGCAGAAGGAATGGCAGAGTGCAGAGCTTATTTCTGATGACCACAGTGCCACCTCAATGGCAAATATCCAAAGTGGGAAAGAGAAAGAATAACATGGAGGGTAGAGAAGCAGTATGTGTCTGGTGCTGCCTGACTTGCAGCTTCAGTGGTGGAGAGAGGCAGGAAGCATAGTCACATCAGCCAAGCTTAGGCTGGCTGAGCAGGGAGGCCAGGCTGTCCCAGCTGGGCTGCAGTTGTGCTACAACAGCTTCAACCTTGGCAAGCTAAACTAGGCGTAAGCAGAAAGTAGAAGGAAATAGAAGAAGGTGGCAAAGGCATAGGAGGATGGGTGCTGGGGGTACTGGGAAGGTGTCCAGCAGCCCAGCGTGACATCCCAGGCAAACCTTTCAAGTTCTTTGCCTCCCAGGCTATGACAAAGCCATGTGTTGGATCACAAGCTTTGGGAAAAAGCATCTGCTCCACTGGATCACAAGATGAGGGAGTGACCACAGCTCAAGGCTGTGGCTGGTGGGGAGGAACCAGGACCTAGCAAGGATCCTTTTGTGGCAGATGTGCCCTGTAGCTACAAACCCACAGTGGGAGGAAGCTTTGGCTCTTCCCAGCTAATATAAGCTACAGACTGGGCTATTGGAGAATGTGTAGTGAGGGCTGGAGGTTGCTGGATCTGCATGGATGCACTGCCACACTAGGGAAAGGTAAAGGCCACTAGTTCATGAAGATGACTAAGGCCCCTTGGTTCCTGGTATGGGCATGGTCCTACAATGACAGAGCTTAGCTGTTTCACCCACTTGCTTTTCTGGCACCAGGGTCAAATTAAGGATGGGCGATGGCTGTAAAAGCCCATCCTCTCCTGTATTTGTGTTCCTAAACTAATCCTCATTTCCAGCATGTTGGCTTTGGGTAATTGATTTCTGGTCTCTCCTACCTCTGGCTTTTCAGTCAGACTTAATTGCCAGGACTGTATTAGCTGGTCATTTAGTTGGAGCTAACCAAATAATTTTTTTTTCTGCTGACATTAAAACCTCTTTTATAGAGCAGGCTGAGTTAGACTACTCTCCCTTCAGTGATCTGTAGTACATACTTTAGTTCAGACTTTAGTTCTTAACTTGGAGTGACTGGATGACTTATTTAGGGAAGGTCATATCAATATCTACCTATGAACTGTAAATAAAACTGTGAGTTTTTTTGGTAGCTTACTATTTATGGGCTCCCTAAGAATATGAATCAGGTTGTGTTTTGAACAAGGAAAAGAATAAATTATTCAAAAACTTGGACATTTACAGGGGATGACAACAGGAGCTAGATCACTCTTTCATGGCACTATGAAAATGGCATGTACTATGTACTATTTTCTCCAGAACTTACCTCACTAGTTAGCAGTGACACAGATAAGTCAGCAGAAATGATAAATGCAGCAAATTTATGAGGGAAAGTAGCCTGTTTTTGTTTTTTTTTTTAAAAAAAACCCAAAAAAAACAAAAACAAAAAACAAACCAAACAAAAAACCAACAAACAAAACCAAGTACATAACGACCACCCCCACTCCCATCTCCCAACACAAAAGACATACACATACAATAAACCTATCTGAAAGAGTCTGGTTGTAACGGCTATGGGGGTAAAGTGCAAGATTGTTCACTGAGCTGTGAATCCATTTCCTCTTCACTAGGGAGAAGGAACCCACATATCAACATGTAACAAGAAAAATCTCAGGAGAAATTTTATGCATTTTGTCTCATTTTCCTTGTCATTTTCCAAGCACGTTTTTGTTTTGTTGAAGAAGTAGGATTATTTGTGGAGTATCAGCTCATTGTCAGCAGGCAATTCTCAGAGTTAATTGTAAGAGAACAGCACTTCAAAGCAATCTCACATTTGGAGGTGTAGATCCCTGTGAGAGTGGCTGCAGCTGTGACTCCTGCAATCTCCTCTGACCATGAGGTATGTTACGGGATCAGTTCTGTTTTGAGACCTGTGTAGTCCTTACTACTGACCACATATGGAAATACTAATTTGAGTAATACTTGTCATTTTGGGTTAGTGTACATAAATTTGATGCGTGAAATGAGCCAGGGAAAGCAAGCAGCTAAGTGATATCTGCATGCTTTTGTTGTAGAGTCTTCCACTTCGGTTCTGGGGATGCCACTCCTGAATTTTCTCTCTCGATTTTTGTTTTAAGTATGTTTTTGTTCCAGTGTTGGAAAAAAACCACTCCTTGGATCTCCTTGTTGTGGGAGTGAAATATGTTGCTTGCTCTTCTCGCAATAGGGATTCTCTAGACAGTTTAAAAAGAAAACAAACTCCAACTAAACATAAAAACCCACCTCTCTAAAAACATACCTGAAATCTCTGGCCTTTTTTAAACTGTGAATCCTGCTGTGCAGATGCTTGCTGCTCCTGAATGTTGGAGCTAAAATGAAACATACCTTGTTCTCTCTCTTTGAGCAAGTTCAGCACATGTTAAGGGAATCAGAGGAGCAGTATTTTGGCACAAGCACCCCAAATCTTAACACATGTACACACGCTGCCTGATGTTTCATTTCAGGTTATAAACTGGATTACAACATGCTTTCACCCTGTGGGCATTGTCCAGGGAAACCAGACTGGATCTGTCTGATGCATAAAACCAATCTGGCTAAATGATCACCAAGTGGAAAGTAAAGAATATATGCAGAATTTGAATTTTTAACAGGAATTTAGATTACATTTCAGTCATGCCGAATGATTATTAATACTATTTACCTCATCAATTCAAGAATGGAATAAATATTATATTCTGGAAACTGTGCTTAAATATCTTATGGCAACATTTAAAACTTCTCAAATAACTATATCTGCCCTAATTAAGTCAGGATAGCACAGACAGTATTTAGGCTGCACATGTTTTCTTCTTGATGCAAATGGAGCTTTGTGTCCTTTTATTTGTGGGAAGCTTTGTTAGCCTCAGTTAGCTGAAATACTTGCATATGATTTGTTTTTTTCAAAAGAAAAGATACACTGTATTTAGAGATGCAAATACTACCTTGTCTGCAAAACCCACCAGCTGTTATACTGGAAGACAAAGCTAATTCTATGTTGCTTTACTTCAGTAGTGTCTGTGTATTCACAAGCAGCTTTTTAACAACCTTCTCTGCATAGCTGAAAAATAGCAGGGACCAAATTTCTATTTGATTCCTTTGGTAACAGCCTAGTAAAATCAGAGTTGAGCCGTGATTTTAAGAAAAAATTAAGCAAGCAAATATATTGACTGTGAGAATATACCTTTTTATTAATGTTTGTAGAAAGGTTGAACAGTGTTAGCTTTGATTCTCACATTCCTTGAATATGAGTTTACTAATTGCTGACTTGAATATTTGACTTGAGTCTGAGTCAGGTCAAATATGTGGCTCTGTAGTAGAAGAAGCTGCTGCTGGTTTGTGTGTCAGTAGCACAGCTTTCTGAAGAGGCTCTTTGCTTCTGCTTTAAACATCTGGGGAGACAAAGAGTGTTTGTGGGGTCTTTTGTTGCTGCTGAAAGTTGGAGCAGGGAAGAATTACATTCCAAGAAATACTCTGAATCTGGAAAAATCAGGGTGGAATAATTAAGTATTAAGCTTTATCTTCTTTATAAACGAAAGTGCTTTCGTTTCATCTGTGATGGCTCCCCTAGTAATGGATGTTATGTAATTACTCTCCCCTTCAGAGTTAAATCCTTTTTCCGATTTGTGAGTAATATTTGCATATGTATTTCTTAGCTGCATTGACATGCCAGATGCACAGTGGTAGCTGTCTCCGCCTGCTAATCCTGTAATAACATTCTGGTGACCAAATTCAATGGCCCTGCGCGGAGTCTCGGAACAGCTGATTGCTGAGTAGGGAGGAAAAAAAAATAACCCAGCGAATCTGGTTGCAGCTCTCTGCTGCATCCCCATCCCACAATCCCTTGCACCATTTGCTGCAGTCTTTCTACACAGGCTGAGTGAGAAAAAGATGTGCTAAATAAAGATTGATTGGTTTGAATCCTGAAGGGGTCTCCCACTTGTAAATGACCCCAGGGAAAAAAAAAATTCACGACGACTTCACTGGGCCTCCTCTTATTCTTCCATTTTTCTTTCCACCTGTCCTCTTCGTGGAATGGAGCGTCATTCCTTAGAGCACAAAATCTGTTGTGCATCTGATAATGACTATGCTGTGATAGGGCTTCTTAAACAGTTTTACGCGTGAGGCTTGAAATATTAACAGATGATGGTTTGTTCGTTTGGATTACTGCGGAACTGCAGCTCCGTCCCTGCAAGGATTTTATCCTCAGCACTGCACTGATTAAGCTATTTTTCTACAAAGATGGGTAGGTCTGAAATGCTCAAGTTTGCTCAGTATTATTCCTGGTGGTTGCTGCTGCGTTGTTCCTTCTGTTTTGGCCCCTGATCATTCACTGCACTTCTGCATGCTGTACGAATGAAGAGGGTTGCTGTGTTTTAAACAAGGCACTAAGCTGATTGCAAGAGTGGGAGAGAGAGGAATGCAAATTTAGCTTATCAAGCCTTTTACACAAGTGGACTGTGTGGTGGTTATGATTATTAATTTGTTCAGTGTGTTCTGTATTGGCTAATTTTGGGGCTGCTGCTAGAAATGGCTTGAATCTGTTTATTCCTAAAGACTGTGGACAGGTGATCTATCTGTTTTAAGGACTTTTAAGCCCTAGCTCTCCCAGTCCTTGAAGCAACATTATTGAGGTTCCCCACCCTTTCTTACAGCTCTCGAGGCCTAACTGTTCCTTTGGAAACGTTGCTATTGGAAACCTATTCATTCATAATACATGAATAGACCCTCTGGGTTGTGAACACCATTGATAAGAAGAGGATGAACAAGCTGCAAGCAATTTGTTCTCCTCAGGCTGTACTTTCAGGCTAGTTGCACCTCTGGCTGGGTGGATTTCAGTGATAGCAGCGTATCAGCAACACAGAATTCTACTCTTTCGGGAATAAAATCCTGAGAACCGAACAATTATAAGTTTCCCCAATGTCTTTTTGTTGGCCAGGCCATGGAAACTAATATAGGATTTGATAACTGTTCAGGATTTCCAGAGCTCATTTGAAGATACCTGTAGGAAGGGTGCACTTTCATTATTATATGTTTCTACCTACCTGAAACAACTATTCTGGAACTGTTATTTGTGTTTTTTCTTTTCACCCTTTTCTAATGCTAGAGGAAGTTCCTTTCATATGGGTGGGGCCGCACCCTGAAAGCATGCATGCATAGTGGGGCAAGGATTTCCACTAGCTTAGAGAGCCATTGTGTTCTCCTTTCTTTGCTGTATAGTGTATTTTGAATGAAAAATGATAGTCATATCTCCAAGCAGAAGGAAAAAGAACAATGTTATTTTTGGGGTGGCTGGAAAGATAGCAATCCTTGAACCTCAGAGGAATGACAAAGGGGTACATTTCCTGCACTTAGCAAACCTGAACTGTGTGTGTCTTATAGATAAATGGGTGGGAGGTTATATCATTTTTGGTGCGACATTTTATAAACCTTTGGCTTTGCATGTTTAAATTATGAAGTGTAACTATATTGAGAACTGATACACTTATTTTCAAAGCTGGTGCCTCAGCTACTCTTTATTAGCTTTGAGACATTATGAACCTCTGAAAAGCATCAGTTTCTCAGCTCAGAATTTGCTACTAGAAAAAAGAACATTTTTCTTGTAAAACTAGTGTTTCTTTACAAAATCCCTCACTGCTAATACATCTGAAACTCAGTCTGCTGTTTTGAGGAACTGCTGCAAGCATAGCAGTAAATCAAAAAAAATACTGTGGTGAAATTCAAAGGAATTGTCCAAAATGTTCAGCTTTTCCTCAAATAGTTTGATTGTACAGTTACTTTCATTGAGTAAATACGCAAAATCATCCTTCTCATAAATACATCATCAAAATTGCATCAAAGGTGGAGCTGGCTCAGAGAAGCTGCAAAATCCTGCAAATCCCATACTCAAAATTTTTTTAAAATGAACCACTTAAGAAGCTGTACCAGATAATGGCCAAAGCCACTAATGTATTGATGAAATTCTATTTCCAGGTGCATGTTTTAAACCTGATTTATGTGAGCAAAGTGAATAAATGACAATCATGGCCTCCTGCGTTTCAGACAAAACACAGAATATTAAAAGCACTTTATTTCTGAGTCTTTAATGGTTTCTTTCATTGACAAAGCTTAAAGCATGAACATTTGAAAAATAAAGTGGCTGGCATGAGCTAAGAATTACTTGATCTTGCAGTGAGATTGGGGGAACGTAAAAAACCTAAGATGAAGATGAGATTAAGTCAATATTAATATTTTCAGGCAGCAGAAATTTTTCTTGTGTTAACTGCTATTTTCTGGTATAGCTCTACTTGATAAGCAAAAATACCTGGTTGCTAGAGAACTTTCTTCTGTTAAATGACAGGCAGCATTCACCAGAGACCTATTCTTTCATATCTTAAGTACAGTTTTTTTCCCAGTAGTCTGTGTTCAGTCTATAACAAAAAAATTATACCATTTGTGTCTCCAATTTGGAAATCGTGCTTTCGATAAGAAATCATCCTGCTTCTGATTATCTTCCCTGTTTTGTATGGGTTGCTGCCCCTAACATTTGGGGAGGGAAAGTGGGATGCAAACACAGCTGTGTCAGTGGTGAAATGAATTTTCTTTTGAAACACATCACTGATGTTCTGCATGTTATGCTGCCAAGTGTATGAATATGTTAATGTGTATTTGATTGTCTGCTCTTTCTACTCCGTTTTGTAAAAGCTATATATTTTGGTTCCACGCCTTGTAAAACCATCTTTAACACAAGCTTGTAACATGGTTTCCTAATTGATCTCCTAAGGTTTATTATGTGTGATTTATGGCATTTAAATAGGAAAAATTAATTTGGGTTTATGTAATACTCACATTTTATCTTACTGTGGGGAAAGAAATTTAAAAAATTATTAAAAATTATTTAAAAAGACACGAAAATATTATCAATCCTGAAATCATGCATTTTTGGGTCATGAACTCATATTTTATGAATATTAAAACAATTTTTACCATTGCAGTTTCCCCTTTATTGGGAAAAAAAGGAAACAGAAGGCCCTGCCGTGAGTGTTTTCCATTGAATTAAATGTCAGTTACCACTGTTGGGTTGTGAGTAACTTTATGCTGCTGTATTTGCTAGCATAGAAGCAATGACCTAGGAACCTGTTATCGGGCAAATCAGTATAGCATGATCCATAATCACTGTCGTTATGCTAGAAATAGCCACTTGCTCAATGTAGTAAGTAAACCATACCAGTATGGCTAAATACACAGCTCAGCATGGCTCAGGTCTGACAGATTAGTGTGCCATGCATTCAAGCATAGGAAGAAGATCTGATGTAAAACAGATGATAAAATGCTACCCAGGTCATGCAAATAATTGTGGAATTGAGTGACCTTTGAGTGTGATCAGCACAGAGGCAGAGGGCTTATTATTTCTGTCTTGGAAAGCCGGAACTGCCCTCAAGCTAGATCTCAAATTGCCTGAAATGGGTGGCTAAAAATGGTAGAAACTGTTTAGGGAAAAAGTCAGACCCTCAGGAGTGTACCTGAAGTGAAGCAGTCCAGCTGGGCTTGCTGCTCACAGAGAAGAGGAGCCCCTGTCAGCTGAGGGTGCGGGAGGACTGTCAGAACTCGGTGCTGTGACAGAGTCGCTGTCATCAGCTCCCTGGGGAGCGAGCCTGTGCCTCCCAGCACTCCAGACTGCTGGAAACGCTGATGGAGAGGAGTTCTAGCTGGGCCACCCTGCCAGGGCCTCTGCATGCCAGGTTTTCCTAAATTATTTTAGCAGGCAGTTCTCTAAGGGTATTTCCTTCCTTTTCCTCCTGTCTTCTCTTTCCACGTATTAATTCTGTTGGCTATAATCTGTACCTCCAGCTGAAAAGAAATTAAGTTTTTCTCTCTGGTGCCTTGTGCCAGGACAGAAGGTGTTCCAAGCCTGCAGTTTTAATTCTGTCAGTCACTAGACTTCTTTCTTACCCTTTTATTTCATGCTTTTTATGCCAGGTTATGAAGAGTCTTTAGTCCTAGAAACATGATTCTTACTACAACTTCTGCCTATAATGCCATTTTTCTTGCCATTTATAATTTGGATGTGCTTCATGTATCGTTCCCCCTAACTTTGCTGAATCTCAGCAGCTATGAGTTGCCTCTGTTTTGTTTCTTTTATCGTGAAGGTTTTCATTTCACCTATCTCACCTTTGTTGCTGATGCAGAATTTGAGCATTCCCTTCCCAGGGGCTGGCTGGTTCTGGAGCTTCCTTCTTGGGGGCTTCTTGGAGTCCAAATCTACCATATTTTGGCAATACCAGCACTGATAAGTGAAAAAAAATTGTTAGGTGAATTATTTTCAAACTGTGATGCAGCTGTTTGACTGGCTGGTGCAGTTCCAGTTTAAGCATTTTTCCAACAGTACTGTAGATGTAAGAAATCCGAGGTTTGTTAGCACTGACTGAGCCTACTGGTCCAAGAACATTTTTATCGTGGGATTTCTTTAAAACCAGACATCCTTGTAACTCTTTCAGTCCAGAGGCAACATGCCTTTCACTATTTCTTCTCACACTGAGGTGGTGTAGACTGTTTCCCAGGCTCTTATTAGTGATAAACCATTTTAGAAGTTTAATTCTTCACTGTTTTGGTTTTATATGGAAATATGAATTCCTGCATAAGGATGAAACATAAGTGAATCAGTAACTGATTTTTTTATTTCGTGGAATTTATGAGCCATTTTTCTTCTTCTCTTCTTTTCCCCACCCCGATCCAGCAGTGTGCAGGGTAGAAGGGAACAGGACCCATATGTCAGTGGTCTAGGATGGCCAGTGAAGGCTCCAACATCCCAAGTCCTGTGGTCCGTCAGATTGACAAGCAGTTTCTGATTTGCAGCATATGCCTGGACCGCTACAAGAACCCCAAAGTACTTCCCTGCCTGCATACTTTCTGTGAGAGGTAAGTCCTTTCCTCATGTGGTGTCTTGGTATTCGTGTTGTGCGGCAAGCATGGAACAAGGCATCCTTTAGTGGAGGGAGACTTTTCTCTTTACTTGTAAAGGACATGTTAAGGCATGATAAAGTCTGGGAAGGCTGGAGAGGCAGGGCTGTAGGAAAAGAAATTTGTATCAGGCAGGAAGAAGAGACAGCAGTGAAATATTTGGAATACATTCCTTTTATGCAAGAGTAAACAAAAAGTAAATCCAATTAAACTAATGAATACAGTTACAACAATGTGAAAGGTGATGACAGCCAGAATTTGGACCTCAAGTTAATGGTCTCATATTTATCCCGATAAGCTTATAATTGGAAACAATAAAGAACGTTCTTTGTTGATTTACTACGCCAAGAAATAATTATCCGATCCTTTAATGTCCAAGCCTTAGACATGATATATACATTATTAATAACCTATGATTAAATGTCTTCATTATTCTGCAGCTTGGTTGACTGAAGTGGAAAAACTCTATGAAAAGAGATGTGATAAAACAGCAACCTGCCTTTTACTGTGTTCAGCTGAATGAACTGAATATGCATAATGATGCTTCAGTGTTGTATTATCCATCAAATGGTGGGGAAAATACAGCATCTGCAGAAAAGTTATCCTGAAGAATTAGTGGTTAGAGTTCTTTATCTGATGATGAGATGCAACTCTGTGGATTATATATTGAATGGCAGGAGAATTTTAATAAATGGTATGTGGTGTGAACACTTATTTAATTTAGGAGATTTTCACCTCTTAGTTAGAATTTTGGTGTGAATATCTAACTTTGCACAGGGTGCAAGAAAAACTGTGGCTATCTGAGTGTGTCAGATGAACTGGTCTTTTATAGAAGAGTAGGATATCCTGGCATTACAGAAGGCAGCAGTGAAACCCTTGCTGAAGTTATTGGAGACAAGATTTTCACCATCATGTGTTAAGTTTCCTGACTTCAGTTCATGTGTGAAACCTAAGGTCAGCTTCTGGTTTTCACCGTAATCCTCTTATGTTGATCTGGTTATGGAGAGAGGCTGGAAGAACTCTTCCAGGGTACTGCTGAGGTGCAAAGCCTAAGCTCTCCTTTCACGGATTCTCTACCAGGGGGTCAGGAGGAGAGCTGCCAAGGAAGATGAAGAGTAGTGCAACTGAAGTCCTTGGAAACGGATAAGAGCTGTGGAGCTGTGTGAGGTCACACTCTCTCAGTTGGCATCTCATGAGAAATTTTGTGTAGCGCTGCTTCCCTTGAGAACTGCATTCTGCAAAGCTTCCTCTGCTTATAGGACTATACTGAATAGACTATATTGCAACTATATGTTGCATGCCCAGCAGGTGTTAAGTTCATTTTCAAGGCCCAAAAACTGGCATTAACTGTCACCTAGGCCAATCTGCTGCATATTGTTGATCACAGAACTTTTGTGTCAGATTTATATTCTGTGAAATTTATTTTTTCAAAAAAATACCGACACCAGTCCCACCTCCTCTCAATTGAACACAAACAAAAATCTCCTCCAAAACTCCTCTTAACATAAACAGTGATAACCTAGGATGTACTTCCCTATGTAGTAAAGAAAGCTGTGTTGGTTCTGGCTAGCTGCCAAATAACTTTCCTAATTGAAATAAATGAAAAAATGTCCCTTGGTTTCATTGGGACCATGTTTTACCTCTGAAATACTAAACCCACAAATACAAGTTAATAAAGGAGATTCTGTTGAAAAGACAAGGATCAAACACTGGTTAGTCAAAGACACAGGCTCAAATACTTGATGCAACTTCATATCTGTCAAACTTTATCTGATAGTTCATAATTTTTACTGTCCTGTGAGCAAGATGCTGTAGATGTCTGGCAGCATGAATCAACTGCACAAAAATCTCTAAAAAAGGCATATAACTCTTGGAATAATATCAGCTTATTGAAATTTTTTTCATGTGGCAGAGGAAAAAAGGTTTAGAGGAAAAACAATATTCCCCATAACCACTTTTACTTCTGAAGCCTGTAGATGTACCTTTCCTTTTATTATTAGGAGTAGCACTATTTTAAACTAGTTCTTTAACTGAAGGAAGTATTCTTTTTCCTCTCTGATGATACTTTTTCTTTCTCTCCCCTTCCACCTCCCTTTCCCATAGGTGTTTACAGAATTACATTCCAGCCCATAGCTTAACCCTTTCTTGCCCCGTGTGCCGCCAGACCTCCATTCTGCCAGAGAAAGGGGTTTCTGCACTCCAGAACAACTTCTTTATTACCAACCTGATGGATGTCCTGCAACGAACGCCAGACAACAGCATTGAGGAGTCCTCCATCTTGGAGACTGTCACTGCTGTTGCTGCAGGCAAACCACTCTCCTGCCCCAATCATGATGGAAATGTAAGTGAGACGACCTCCTGTGATATGTACAGGTATTGATGTGTGCTGATTTGTCTGCATTTCATGGATATTTTGTTCTAAAAAGATAGCATAGGAAGTGAAATCACACTAATTCTTTGATTTTTATGATATGTCAGCAAAAGACAAGTGATTTTTCAAATTAACACAGATGTTCTTAGTGGAGCGTCTTAGAGTAGTCAGGGTATTATTTCATCCTGCCAGTCATCTGGGATGATACTGTCTTTTAGCACATTTGGTAACAATTGTTGTCCTGCAAGCACTGAACCTTGTGCCTTTACCTCTTTGGGTTGGGTTTCCCTAGCTCTCTTCCTTGTAGCATCAAATATTGCTGTGGGGACCTGTGTGTTTGTTTAGACAATATGTGACAGGGAACTTATAAGCTTAACTCACCTGCACATTTAGGCAGTACCAAAAGGTATGTGAACATATTAACATGGAGCCAAATAAGAGTGATCTCTAGCTGAGGATGCTTTGGGTCAGCACAGGCTAGTAACAGAGAGCTTCTATTTATCTGCAGTGTTTTGTGCATCTCGCGTATTAGTCTTTTGAGGCTGCCTTTTTTTTCCTTCACCTACTCTTTTAACCAAACATGTCCCCACATACATCCTCAAATCATATCAGTGAATTCATTGGCAAGTATCCCCAACTGAGTAAGTGTTCACAGATTGATGCCAGAACAGCTCTAACTCTGCTTACTTCACAATTTTCAGTGTTAACCTGTGTGACTTCATGATAGGCATATGAGCTCCCGATTTATAGCTAGGCTTATGCAAACATGTAAGTAAACCACATTACAAAGCTCAGCAATGCTGTGTTGCATACTGACTGCTGTGCTTCTATGCAAGTTAAGAAATATGTACCAGTAGTTTAAGACAACTTTCTGGGGACTTTTATTTGATACTCACTGTATGTATATTGTATAGGAATAATTTGGCTGATAGGTAACGATTACTGTAACAGAGAAATAGCTCAGTTTCCTCTCCTTTGCTGACCTGTGGGAATTAAGTGGACTTGTAGAACTGATTTGCTGTACACTCTGGTTAATGAATAACTGGTGTAACTTTTTTAATGTGTACTATACCTGTGTTTGTGTAGTGGTTACTGATTAATAAATGCCTAGTTTTTATTTGCATTCTATTTCCTTTCTTTAAAGTGAATCATAGTTCTTTTTTGACATAGCCACTGTGATAGGAGCCATCTGATTGTGAAATGCAGAAGAAAAATCAAAATGAAGGTGTTGCTTGTTTTGCCTTTTAAATTATCAGCTGATTATTCTTAAGGTTCACTTAGAAAGAAATGGTTTACCTACAATTAAAAATATGCCACCTTATACCTCTTGAGAACTCCTTTCTTAGGGAAAGGGGGATTTGTAAGTCCTCTAAACCAAACTGACTTGGCTTGCCTTGAAACACAGCATGCCTTTTAGGATGCTAATAATGTGTGATGGGAATATCTTCTCGCTTCAGTAAGTATCTGGGAGATAGGAGTTGGGGATAGGCTGAGGATTACTCCAATTTAAAGTTTTGTGGAACTAGGAAATGAAAAGCTAAATGGCACACATTAGTCCTTGTGATGGGAGGAGCTGAGGTAAGCTTTGGGGAGAGCTGCTTGAGGCTGGCCAGGTGGGTCTGGCTGAAGGGCAGGGTGCACAGGCCAAGATGCTGGGCACCTTAGGCATCACTGAGGAACGGATTTTGATGGCTTCATAGGTACAGAACATGAGGGCACTGCATGGCAAGTAAGTTAGCTATTAGGAAATGGTTCTTTACACTGAGGGTGGTTGGGCACTGGAACAAGTTCCCCGGGGAAGCGGTCACAGCACCAAGCCTGACAGAATTCAAGAAGCATTTGAACAATGCTGTCAGGCATGTGGTGTGATTCCTGGGGCTGTCCTGTGCAGGCCCAGGAGCTGGACTTCAATGATCCTTGTTGGTCCCTTCCAACTTAGAGTATTCTATGATTCTGTGATTCTAAATGCCTGGCTGCTAGTAGCTTTTCAGGGGGATTTAGGAAGTGAAAGAGGATTGAGCTGGTAGTTGGAGAATGCCTTCGCAGAACCAGCAGTCATTATGCATTGAATCCTCCCTCCATTAATTTTTACATATTGCTTGGGGTAGGGTCAGACCCATTGTATTTTTACCATTTGCATGAAGTATATTTCTTTTAAATATTACCAGATTTTCTTCGTATTAGCTTGGAAATAAGTTTCTGTTTAAACAAGTTTTTTCAGTCATTTGAGCCGTGCTGGATTTAAACCTCTTTGGTTAAAATCACATAGAAACTGATGCACAGATACTTTCTTATTAACTTACCTGTCTGCTTGTAATTTAGCCTTCCTCAGGCCATGTAGGTTAGATATTTTCCCTTTCAGTTGGTCTCTTATTCCCGTCACCCATATTTTCCATATGTGTGTGTATTCTATTCCTTCTGTGCACATCCTCTCATCCTCCATTGTGGAATCTTTGTTCTGTGTGTTCTTATGAAAAATGAAACTTAGCTTGCAGTATCTTAACATGAGAGATGGTTTCCTGTGCTTGAAGTATAAACAAATGCTTCCTCATATTGACCCAACACAGAGCACAAATGTATGTTCTTGTAAGTCGGGGTAATAGGGCACATGTGGAACTTTTGAACCTACCAGAAGATTTTTACCTTCTACCTACACATTAAAATAAGATTGGCTTTATTCTCAGCTGCTAAACATGTGCAGCTCTTGTTGTGTATAAGCATCCTGGATCCTAACATTGATCCATGATCATTTAGGGGCAGCTACAGCAGCGAGGACAGGGAAGGCTATGAAATTCTAGCTCCATTACTTCATAGTATGTAATGTGTGGTGTGGACTCTTTGCAGTCACCCATCCTGAAAAGTCCCTGCTTGGGTTTTATTTGAATTTGAAGTGAAAACCAGCCCAGAGTTGAGGATCCATGCTTTTACAGGGGCAATGTATTTTCTGTCTATGGAGTGTAAGAAGAGAGGATACACAATATTAATTAAATGCTCGTAGCAAGAGAGCATGCCTTAGCTCTGACTAGCTTTTTCTCAAAAGATCACAGTATAGCTTGGCAACTTGACAGGCATAAGATTTTGTTTAAAAAACACTTCCTGAACTTGTGTAGGTGTTGCTTACTACCTGTATGCTTCTCTTGGAAAAATAAAAAAGCACCTATCCTTGATATTCCGATGAAGTGACTTCATACCATACCTTTTAAACCCTTGTTTTTTCTCCTCACCTCTGTACTTCCCACCATGTCACTTACTCGTGTATCCCATTGAACTGTAATCTAAGTCTATTCTGTACTGTTCAATATTCAGTGTGTCATTGAGGCTAAATAAAAAATGCAGAATATCAGGGTTAGACTCTTAATGAGCATTAGAACTAATAAACGGAGCTCACTGCTGGCAAAATTTTGTTCTGCCTCACAGGGAACGTTTAATATAGGTAGGAAGCAATAGTGTGACCGATACAATCATATCTGAATTGGAAACTCATACAAGGGGTTTGGGTGGTTCACTTCTATGTAAGCATATTGTTTAAGTCATGACAGTCTTACAAAAATATTCTAAAAATTTGCTTAAAGTTTTCAAGTTTACAATATGGGTAAGGCAAAAGCTATGACTAGGCAGAGCAAACCCCCACATTCTAAATTTTATTAGATATCTCAAATGTACCCTCAGGTGATTCAAACTTATATTCTTCTAAAAGCTAAGGTACATGCTAGCCCTGGGACAGAGGAATTAAGCATGTGTGTGTGAGATGAGGAAGGTGGGAAGCACAGAGCCTTTTTCTCTAGGCTGCTCTTTCAATTCAAACAAATAGAAAGCACAGGATGAGCAATGTGATTTTAGAGAAGTGGGGCTTGTGATTGGTGAGAGCCTTTTCCTCAAGACCTGAACTTTGAAGGGCTGGAATTAGCGTGTCTTGACTTTGTGTAATCTAATTCAGAAGTACTTCCATCCTTGATTATGCAAATTTAAAAGTTTCTGTAAATTCAGTTTAATTACTGTAGTGAAGATATGCATGGGTCTCCAGTTACATCATTGTGCTGAAATATGCTGGTCTGGTTTAAGGTGGGAGTTAGTGGATGGGATTTCAGAACCAGTGGGTATTATGTCATGTCTTTACAGCTGATGGGAATGTTCTCATTAAATTCAGTGAAAATACAGCTGAAGCTGGTATTGGATGCCATAGTATATCCTAACCAAGAGCTCTCTTCAATTTGGAAAGGAGAGGTTCAGCCAAATGTCATTTTTTGAGTTATTTTGTAAAGCAAACCTGTTATAATGAAAAGCTTTCTGGGACTGTCACAAACTGTGATACCCATGTTGGGCATGGAGGGGAGAGATGAAAAGCCAGCAATACATGTCTGTCTGTAGTTAGACATTAGTCTTACCAGATTAAGAAATGCTAGAAAAAATCTTAGCAAATCAACTTATCTAGACACTTGAAGCCTGAATTGTATTAATATTAGGTTTTCCTTCTCCTTCAGCTATGGCACAATCAAAAAAATTTAGTGGGAAATGAAAACTCTCTCTCTCAAAACATTTTGAATTTGACAACTATTTCTGTGCAGACATACACATTAAGTCTTTGTGGTCTGCTTGCTATTACCATTCATGTTACTGTATTACCATATGTGTTTCTCTGGTGCATGAATAAAGAGGAAGAAAGTTGTTTGGGCTAAACTTCAATATGCTAATGAAATGCTTTCTTCATGATATATGTGGCTGCAAATATAATGATGTTTATTATAGGGTGTTCAGTAGGAAACAGAAATATTAAATTATTCTGATCACTGTATCCAAAGATAAAAATATTGAATAAATAAAGGGCTTGTTAAAATATCCTGAGCCTAAGCATTATATTATGAGGAGGCAGAAAGATGAACACAGTTGGACACTAATTCAAAATAAATGAAATTTTTTTGTCTGCATAAAAAGACTTCAGAGTTTCCTAATAAAATATTCTTCCTTTTGGTTGTTTCTGCTTGCAAGTTCTTGAAGCCTTTGAAAAGAACTTAAATCCTAAACTCTGCTTAACTAATTTCCTCTATGCACTGTAAGAACGCATCACATCATAGTGCCTACCAAAGTAACTACCAGGCCTCGGGGGATCTATTACCATGAAACTGCTAAATTCACAGTGACTAGAGTAGTGTTGATGAGGATTGTAATTGTTTAAAAGGTCTACTTTTTTTTTTCCCCCCTTGCTGATATATTTGATGTTACACGGGTTATTTGGAGCAACTTTTAACTTTTCTCTGAAGGGGCTTACACAAATGGCCGACAAATGACTAAACCCTCATTGCATGTGAATCCCATATCTTGTGAATTGAGATAAGAGGGAAGAATGGGAATAAGACTGAAAGGAGCTTATCGGAGGCAAATCCCTATTAATGCTAATAGCCACGTGCAAATCATGGTTCTTGCTTCCCCCTCCTTAATTCTCAAGATGCCCTGGAGCAGCCAGCTACTTTGCATGGTACTGTTACAGTTTCCTCTGCTCACCTGTAAACAGCTGATTCTACACAACCATCTCACTGTCAACCAACATCTCCAGCACAACCCTCTTGTGTGAGATGTCTGAGTGCTAGAAGAGCACCAGCCAAATTATTCAAGATTCTGATGCTGTGTTCTGAATGCAAAAGAGCTGCCAAGGTCTTCCTTTGAAGCATATACTACAGGCTTCTTTGTATCCTTTTAATAAGCCTAAAATACTTTGTGCCCAAGGACTTCCTAGCTGTAAAAGGAAGTCTCATGCTGCATTTGCATATATGTGCATTATTTTGACTAACTTATGATTTTGGGCACAGCATTTCTCTCTTTCTTTCCCTTCATGAATATATTCAGAATTTGGGGTATCTATTACATGTAAAGATCTATTTTTATCTCTAGACAGCATCTTACTGAGAACATAACAGGTTCAAACAATCTCCTCCTCTTTCAAGTGTAGATCAGCATTCCTATTATAATCTCAGATATGAAGTTTTGATGGTTTTAAGGGATTAGTAAGGGATATGGAGATTTTCCCCTGCAGCAGGTTAGTTCATTTAGGGTGCTTTCCTCTAGCAAATAAACATGCTGTTTGGTGAGTCCCATCAAGTTTATGTTCCACCAGAGGTTCTGTTACAAAAAACAGCCTAAGTTTACACTTCCTTTGGCAGAACCTCTGGGAAGACTAAGGATCAAGTTAGTGAGGGTACTTGAATGCCCTCCTTTTTTGAGTTGTTTCACAGAGTACTTAAGACAGACACCAAAACTTACTATTACACAGTATAAAGATGATGTTAGGACCAGCACTGAAGTCCAGCATTGTTCACAGGCTGCTGTTCTGATAGAATAAAATTCATTTAAACCAGCATTTTAATATGAAATACGTAAGAATAACAACCATCTTTTAGGCAGTAAAGTATTAGTGTCTGAAAAAAGAGAAGCTTTGTCTCAGAGGTTGGATAATAACATGAGTTCAAGACCCAGTAAGATGTGCTTTGAATTGTGTTACTGCTGCCACGTTTGAACGTAGAGTTGTGCACTTTTCCAGGTGATGGAGTTTTACTGCCAGTCCTGTGAGACAGCTATGTGCCGGGAGTGCACAGAGGGAGAACACGCAGAGCATCCCACGGTACCACTCAAGGATGTGGTAGAGCAACACAAGGCTTCCCTCCAAGTCCAGTTGGATGCTGTCAACAAAAGGTGGGGAGACTCCACTGATTATTTTCCATTTTCAGTTCTATCGCTGGCTTCCTGTGTTAACTTGGGTAGATGTTTTAGTGTGCTGGTGCCATAGTGAGGCTAGCATAAAAAAAATCCATTGAGTGTGATGTTAGAGAAAAGAGCAAAAGATTCCTATGTGTCTTTTGCAAAACAGAGGCCATTAGAAATGCAAGTGTCCTCCAAAGAAGGGGCATAAAATGTTAAGGAGAAAACTACGATCCAGTTATGAATTTAATGATTGCTAAATAAATAATACTGGGTGCTAAAAAGACTAGTACAAACACTATGGTGCCAAAAAGGCTAAAAAAAACATGAAAAAGTGAGGTAGATCTAGTTATATCTTCTGGAGTAGACATCATGTAGCATAAAGGATGGAGGATCCAAGGTTTCATTGTTGGTAGTGCCTAAAGTCTAATAGATTTGCA
>NW_016690193.1:4005341-4027505 GCF_001604755.1 Lepidothrix coronata
GGAGGGATTATTTTATGAGACCACACCCACTATGTGGTTATAAAAGAAATGAACTTACTTCTGGGAAATGACTGAGTTTAAAGACAGCCTGCTGATTAGAGAGTTTCATTAAAAGATACCAGGGCAAGGGCCAATGTTTAATGACTTTTGAAACAGCAATCTTTGTAATGTAATTCCTCCCTCAGGCTTCCAGAGATCGACTCAGCACTTCATTTTATATCTGAAATCATACACCAGTTAACCAACCAAAAGGCTAGCATTGTAGATGACATTCATTCCACTTTTGATGAACTCCAGAAGACTTTAAATGTGCGAAAGAGCGTGCTGCTCATGGAACTGGAAGTGAATTATGGCCTTAAACACAAAGTAAGATGCATGTTTTGTTTCAGTGGAAAGCTGTTAATTTAATCATCCAGTTTTTACAAAGGATGCAGGATGCCACTTTGACAAATTGTGTCTGAGATCTAGAGAATAACTTTTTCAGGAAATCAAGTGCTGCAGAACCTCGCTTGTTGGTGCTCAGCCTTATAAGTGGAATACAGACCCTGCCTGGGCAGATAGCCCTTTGTGAATGGTGTGTGAGGAGGATCTAAAATGGCCAACACACTAAGCAGGCCTCTACTTAAAGCCAACATGCTGATGTGCAAATGACAGTAAGGGAACACCAAAGGAAAGTCTGAATTCTTGGGCTACAATCGTATGAACCCCTCCATGAAGATACAGGCCCAAACAATTTGTCCTGAATAACTGAGTAGGGCTTCCTGTTATGCTTCAAAGCACTGCTTTCCTTTCCGGTACTTGGTAACGTATTGCATGTTAGATGTCATCAGTTGGAACACATTAAGATTGGAGGGACATCTCACTTTCTCAGGGGAATGCCGAGAGCAATAGATTCCAGAGCTGTATTCATACTTTTACTTCCTATCTGGATGATTGAATTTTGGGGTTTACCACCTGTATTGTAGACTAAGCTGCAGAGGAGGAAAACAGAAACCTGTACATTTTTACAAAAAGAAGCCTGTAGCCTGGTAGATAGGGGTTTTGTTGAGGATTATAAAGTCTGAATCAGGAAAATGAAATTATTTAGTCCTTGTCTTCCTGGGCATCAGTTGTCTGTTTTATATAAAAGAAAAATTTCTTCCCTCAAAGTAGTCTTGAAAAGAAAATAACATCAACAACTGGAGTTTCAAGAGTGCCTGATAGTATTGGCATCTTTGGTCACTCTCTGCCATTGCTGAGCAGCTTGACCATCTCCAGATGTCTGAAGTGGAGAAATGTTGCATTCCTGGATCTGGAATAGGCTTGATCATTAGGAAGGTCTTGAACTGCTAAACCTGTGAAAATGGAGGAATTCTAACATGTGCACAAGATGTGTACTTTTAGAAACAGAGGGAGCCCAAGACCACTGGGGCACAGAAGTTAGTCATCTCCAGAGCTAAGCAGCAGCTGAGAAGTTTTAGCATCAATAATTTGGACTCAGATCCCAGGTTCATCTAAATGTATTCAAGATATCACACAAACGTACTTTCTTAGCAAACAAATACACGTTGGATGTGTACAAAGTTTACACTAGATAGAATATGATGTTAAATTATCTTATTGTTGTTGAAAGGGATTTAAAATAGTTTAGTAACTATTTTGAACATTAGAGAATTAAATTTTTGCAAAGTTGCACATAAGCAGTAAAAGAGGCATCTCCTCTCTTTATATTTAAAAAAAGCAGTTGAAATTGGATTTTACTTTTGAATGAATAGTAGTCCCGCAAAATAATTCAAACCCAAATCTTCAATCATTTTGATCATACTTTTCAAAAATGAAAAATGAAAGATCAGCACTTTACTAAAAGAAAGTTGGCGGTTCAGTTTCCAATGGACTGAAAGAGGCCTCATGTAAAATACTCAAAGTACATTTTAAATAGTATTTATGTTAAGATTTAATATTTTCAATCTTTGTAATGAAAGAAAACTATCTTGAGAAAATATTGGTTTAAAACATAGCTGCAAGTTGTCTTTCTCATAAGTTTGTGATTTCTTATCCCAAGCATATGGAGTTTTGTCATATTGGGAAATTATTAGCTATACACTCTCTTTAACTACTTATGTCCTTGAATAAAGACAAAGCAGATTAGAAATGCCTTGTATTGAATCCTGAGAGGTTTATGGATGCCTAGAAAAACAGATAACTTGAAATTTCAGTGTAGTCTTGTTCATTCTGTTCATTCTGTTTTGATTGCAAAACATTTTGTGTTGTTATCACTTTTCCATATCAATAACACATGATCTTGGATTTTCTCCAGTGGATGAAAAGCTGAAAGCTTTGTAAAACTTAGGAAAAAGTGCCCTTATCATGCAGTATCATTACATAGTGTGTCTCAGCAAGGGAAAAGTATTTCATAACAATAAATACACCCAGTCTCTAAGTTTACTTTAAAATCAATTGAAATATTTCAAAAATATTTCCTTTACATTGATGGTCAAAAAAAACCCCTCTCTAATCCACAATAATGTCTGTGCCATAGTTCTCTGTAGGAAAAACATACCATGTGTGTGACTGGGCACTTTAGTTTGAGTATTTTATCAGTGGAGAGTGGGGGGGGCAGCTGGAATGTTTTCCTGACTGTCAGGAATTTTTCTGCTAGGTTGTTATAATTCAGGGATCCTTTTTCCAAATCACTGCAGGAATGGTTTAAAAAAAAAAAAAAGGTTAGCCTTGTTCCCAGCCCACACCTAACAATTTTGAGGTCAATACTGTTTTAAGGATTTTAGACTGAGGGCCAAAATTAACCCTATAAAAGAAACTCCTTCATAGTCTTAAATATAGAGTAACTACTTGCTGCCCACCAAAATTTCAGGCTACTCAATCCAGCTCTTTCCAATATCCACAACCCATTCTGTATGTTTTACTTTCCAGCCTGCTGGAACTAGGGAACCAACTTCCCTGCTTCTGCTGGGGAGAATTTTCCTTTCTTCACTTATTTAGTCCACGAGTCACACTTTTCCTCAGGATGGATGTACATACAGGTCTTGAGAGTCCCTTCTTGTCCATCTCCATAGAGGAGTAACTCACAGTTTCCTTCAGCTCTGAAGAAATGTTTTCAAGAAGTTTCTTTCAGCCTGTCTTATTAATGGGCCTGATGAATCCAATATATCTCTGCCTCTGTGCACACAGCTCAATTGTCTATTAACTATCTCATTAACTGTGACTGCTGAAAGTTAGATGGAGCAGGTTCAAGCTTTTAGATTTGTTGTTGGGGTTTTTTTCTTAAAAAAAAAGAAGAGACAAGACAGGTGGGGCAATAATTCAGTCTAGTGTGGCAGTGGATCTGTGAAGCCCTTAAGACCCAAACCAGGGTACATTTTTTGTATTGCAGCATTATATTCTAAATATGTGTTGGGGATTACTGGGTACTTTTTCTAAGAAGTTCAAATTAAACTCTAAATTAATGCACTATAAATTTGGGCTCTACAAAGGCCTTCAGATATAAAGTATGCTACATTTTCATAGGACAGTTCTTGCAACATGATGCTAATCTGGTGTTTGGTAATGCACACAGGTCCTCCAGACACAGCTGGATACCTTACTTGAAGGGCAAGAAAGCATTAAAAGTTGCAGCAACTTCACAGCCCAAGCCCTCAACCATGGCACTGAAACCGAAGTGCTGCTGGTGAAGAAGCAAATGAGTGACAAGCTGAATGAACTGGCTGAGCGGGACTTCCCACTGCAGCCCCGTGAAAATGATCAGTTGGACTTCATAGTGGAAACAGAAGGCCTGAAGAAGTCCATTCACAATCTGGGTACTATTTTAACCACCAATGCTGTTGCCTCTGAAACAGTGGCCACAGGCGAGGGACTGAGGCAGACGGTGATTGGACAGCCCATGTCCGTCACCATCACAACCAAGGACAAAGATGGGGAACTCTGTAAATCCGGGAATGCTTACCTCACTGCTGAACTGAGCACGCCTGATGGGAGTGTAGCGGATGGAGAAATACTTGACAACAAAAATGGCACTTACGAATTTTTGTATACTGTTCAGAAAGAAGGGGACTTCACTTTGTCTCTGAGACTTTATGATCAACATATCAAGGGCAGCCCGTTCAAACTTAAAGTGGTCAGATCAGCAGATGTGTCCCCTACCACTGAAGGGGTTAAGAGGCGTGTTAAATCTCCTGGCAGTGGCCATGTGAAGCAGAAAGCTGTGAAAAGACCTGCAAGCATGTACAGCACTGGCAAAAGAAAAGAGAATCCCATTGAAGATGATTTGATCTTCAGAGTAGGTAGGTGATTTTGCTGCCTGTGACGTACTTAGAAATAGTTTAGGGAAACTGGATGAAAAAGTTAAATTATTGTAAAGTTAAAGGTGTAAGTAGAGCAACCTGATGATATCTTTAGACCTCTTGACTTTTGTAAATTTTGAAAGCCCACACTTCTGGAATTATGTTTGCAGCAAATATTTAATTGGGATTTGGATCTAGCAATGCATACATTTGATTTCGGATATTTTAAAAACAGGTAATATTCTTATTACAAAGCTTTTGGTATGGATTAAAGTAATTTCAGCTTGTAATTTCTGCTTCTGTATCCCTTGCTTCTAGTGAGCAGTTTCTGGCTAAATAGCGATATGGTTCTGGTTTGGCTTTTGTTGGTAGTTGTGTTGTTTGTTAGATTTATTTTTTAGCTATTTTCTCCAATATACTACAAACTCTAGAAGTCTTCAACATTTTCCAAAAAGTGCAGTGCCCTTTTTTTTCTCTTGGGATGCAGTCATGACCATGTGCTTTATTTTTGAGTTGTACCTCCTCCCTTTCTTCACCAGTCAAAAAAGGAAGATGAAATAATTAGAACAAGAGCTATGCACATCTCAGAGTTTTTCCTGATTAAACCTCTCAGAGTGCCAACATTTGGGATATATGGATTGCTATTTTTTAGAAAATCTGAGCTGAGAGTAATATTTCATCCTATTACATGTTCAGCTTTCAGCCACTCATTTCACACAATGACGCTACATAGATAGAGATGTTCCTCTGGGCTTCTGTGGGCTTATGTATGCATCATCTGAAAGGTCTCAAGCCATTGCAGCTGTAATTCTCTAGTGTTTTATACTTTTCCACAGTATGCAAAATTATTGAGACAGGTAAGACTTCTGACATTTTCACAAGGATTTCCTTCATGGATTTAAGAGTTTGTTTGGTTCAGCTCACTTTGAAAAGTTAAGGTTTGGTTCACTTGTTGATGTCGTAATGTAAAGTTTATCACTCTTTTCCAACACAACTATTTCTATTTTGAACCCATTGTTGAATTCCTCTGATGGTCCTGGCCAAATCCGGATCTGTATTTTAAACTGGGCAAGATAAATCTTATATTGGGGCTGCCAGAAGCTGTGTTGGAGAACCACCCTGTAATATTTCTCTGGTCATCCAAGTATATGGAGTATGCTATGGTATGTGCACTGATATATGGGCTTTTATGCACAAGTAAATTGATCAGCTCCTAGTAGGAGATTGTTGTCCTGGTAGTATTAGCAAGGGATAGCATTAACACAGCATTAGTACATTTCCTTCATGGGGAAGTGTGCATTGTATCTTCTGCCAATTCTGTGCTATTCATGGCTTTTAAAGTGGCATGTGGTTCTCTTCAGACATTTTAAGGTCACGTTATTGACTTCACATTCATAGATTTGTGTAACTCATTATTTACGACAACAGAGCATTTCTTGCATCCTCTTTTTCTGTCTCAATAATTTATATCCTCGACCTATTTTTTTAAACAGATGCGATCTCTAAGGGTGTGTCCATGCAATATCTGTGCAGCATATCCTTATTCTATACAAATGAAAACAAGCATGTTCTTATGATATCTAGAAAATAATTGTTGCTCAGTGGTTTTTTGCTACCTCTACAAGTGGTAGGAAGCACTAAAGTGAGAGGGAAGTCTCTTCTTCATTACCCTGCTTTTGTGCCTTAGACCCATGCTGAGCAGAGGTGAGGGATGTTCACAGTGTCAGCCACTTCCACCTTCCCTGGTAAATCTCTCCCATGTCCTCCAAAGGAGGGTTAAGAGACATGGTTGGCATCAGCTGCTCTGTCCAGGATTCCATTTTGTGTTCTAGCTCTGCCGTGCTGTGTACCTTGGTACTTTTTCTCTTCTGTCACTTTTCATGACTGGGTTCTTTGACACTGTTTAGCAGTAGTGGTGCTATTTCCCACTTTAACTGCTTTTTTCCCTTTATGTATTTATATTTGGGATTAGCATCAGATACAGCCAGATGGAGAGCTGGCCCGTTGCTAGAAAGTACCATTTTCCTTTTCCTCAGACTGTGTTTACTTGTCTGTTCAGTCATGTAACTGAGCATCTAAGTTTAGCTGGTACATTTAATGTGTAAAAAAAAGAAGTGCCTTTAGCAGTACCTTCTGTCAGCCTCCTTACTAGGCGTGAACGTCATCTGGTCTGTTATCAATGCTAAAGGCAAATAAGAGCCTTACTGTGAATCTACTCCACATAAAAACTCAAAAACAAGGCCTGTGTAATAATAGCTTTAGTGCAGTTTAGAAAGTTGGCTTAGGGGGAGCAAAGGGATTCTTGATCAGGTGTTTTGCAGAATTACAAAAGGGGGAAGGTTGGAAGGGACCACAGTGGGTCATCTGGTCCAACCTCCCTGATGAAGCAGGGTAATCCTAGAGCACATGGCACAGGATTGTGTCCAGATGGCTCTTGAATATCTCTAGTGAGGGAGACTGCATAACCTCTCTGGGCAACCTGTTGCAGTGCTTGGTCACCTGCACAGTAAAGAAGTTCTTCCTCATGTTCAGGTGCATAAGGCATTCCTGTGCATCAGTTTCTGCCCATTGCCTCTTGTCTTGTTGCTTGGCACCACCAAGAAGAGCCTGGCTCCATCCTCTTGACACCCTTCCTTCAGATACTGATAGACATTGATGAGGTCCTCTCAGTTGTCTCTTCTTGAGGCTGAACAGGACCAACTCTTTAAGCCTTTCCTCATAAGAAAGATGGTCTAATCCAACTCTTTAAGCCTTTCCTCATAAGAAAGATGGTCTAATCCAACTCTTTAAACCTTTCCTCATAAGAAAGATGGTGTAATCACTTAATCATTTTGCAGCCCTCTACTGGACCTGCTCCAGGAGCTCCATGTTTCTCTTGTACTGAGGAGTACTGGACATGGCACTGCAGATGTGGCCTCACTGGGTCTCAGTAGACTGGCAAGATCACCTCACAGTGGTGACAGTGCTCTTCCTAATGCAGTCCAGCATACCATTGGCCTTCTTGGCCACAAGGGTACACTGCTACCTCATGGACAGCCTGTCATTCACCAGGATTCCCAAGTCCTTCTCTGCAGAGCTGCTTTCCATCAGGTCAGCCTCCAGCCTGTACTGGTGCCTGGGGTTGTTCCTCCCCTGGTGCAGGATCCTGCATTTGCCTTTGTTGAATTTCAGATGGTTCCTCTCTCCCCATCTCTCAAGCTTGTCAAGGTCCTTCTGGAAGGCTGCACAGCACTCTGGGATATCAGCCACTCCTTCTATCTTTGTTTCATCAGCAAACTTGCTGAGGAAGCCTCTACTGCTTAATCCAAGTCAATTGATGAATAAGTTAATACTGGAGGACACTGCTAGATATAATCCTCCAACTAGACTCTGTGCCACTGATCATGACACATTTCTTTAATTGTCTCTGAAGGCTTCTGCCTGAAGCTCCATATTGGATTGTTCTTTTTGAAAGGAACAGGGCTGGCTCTAAGTATATACTTGTTGCATTTTTACAAAGATACATAAGGGGACAGATAGGGATACGCATGTCCTTGAAAAAAATATGGATTTTTCCAACTGCAGTTAGCCCCCTTGGGTGGATGGTTCAGAGGAACCTTCTCCCTGTAGCAAGCAGCATCTGCTTCCTCCTCTTTCCCCATCCCTTCTCTACCTTTCCGGCAAGGTTGTGTCCTGGCCAAATTACAGCCTGGGTAAGGGCATTGGAGAAGAAAGGGATGTGTATGTGGAGTCACTCCATGTAGTACAGAAGTGCAGAGGCCCCTCTGACACACTTTAATCAGTTATTCTTCATTCTATGTTTCAGAACTCTGGAACAAAACCATTAATAATTAGTATGAAATAGCAAGATGTTTTCTATACAGAATTTATATTTTGGTAGAAATAGAAATGCCTGGTAAAGGGAAAATAGGATTTCCTTTTCCAGTTTATTAGCTCAAATCCCTCTGATGCTTCCCATGAACCCTTTATAAGCTTGTGGTGGCCACTGTGAAGTTTGGCCAGGCCTACATTGCATTACATTGCAGTGATTACCTGTACTGGACAGGGGGGGAACAACTCTGACATTAGTTGCTGGCAAAATCCCCAGCATGGGTCTGATGTCCTGACAACAGAGACCTGGCCTGGATTCTACTCTTATTATTCAAGGTTTGGCTGCTGTACCAGCAAAGAACTGTTTCTGAGGTGCTCCTACCCCTGGGTTTGTGAATACCTAATCTGTGGTGACAGGGGCTCTGCTGCACAGGCAAGTCTTGGAAGTGGCCTTGGCCAAGCTTTTAGGGACAGGTGCTGTATAAAGCAAATTAATACAAATCAGACCATCTTCACTACCAACAGTGTGTGGGCATATCTGCCAGAGTTCCTACTGAATTATTCATTCCTCTTTAAAGGTTACAAACACTGTGTGCCTTCAACCAACAGACTGATTGATTTTAAAACTTGCAGTTATATGGGAACTTGGATTAGAAACACTGACATTTGTTTTACAGCAAGCACATAGCCTTAACAATTCAGTGCAGTTTTACAACAGAGCCTTTTGGTTTTCAGCTGTATCTATTATGAGATGGAGCATCACATCCTCGTAATATGTAAGATTTGACTAAATATCTTTTGGCACTCTGAGGAAAAAATAAAGGAAGCTAGGAAACAACAAAACAACTCCTTGACACCTGTCATACAGTATGTGTGTAGGTCTTTCCATGCTGTACCACATAGGGAAGAGTCCAAGAAGTATTTGAAGTGTTGTAGGCAGGAAAGAAATGGTATGTACACAACAGGTTATGGCCACTCACAACCTTTAAAGTCTTCCCAGTAATCTGTAATATTTCTGCAGTTTTATTTTGTCTCTCTGAATCTATTCTCTTCCTGCTGGAGGCAGTGATGTGTTTTTTCTTTGTGTTTTAGGAACCTGAGGAATATAGGTAAGCCAGCAAAGAGGTTATTATTCATATTAGTAAAACTTAGAAAGCAAAAACCATTCCTTCTCTTACTGTGCACATCAAAAATATACACTGTACAACAAGTTTGTTCAGATTCCCAGCACTCACAGAGCAGAATCTTATTGCAGTTACATGATGTAATTTTTAACATCTGCTGTGATGCTAATGGGCTTTTAGATTATTTTTTTCCCTTCTTTCTGGTGATATTCAATATGGTCTCTAGTGTGCAAGAATAAAAGACTGAAAATATGAAACTTTTTATGTGTGCTAGGTTGTCTTGAGCAAAAAAATGCATACTTACTTTGTTGAAAGCTAAATTAATTGGTTTGTGTAGGTTATGCTCAGTAATACCAGAAGGAGTTAGATAGGACTAACACAAATCTGGTTATTATCTGTATACAAAAATGGTATAAAAGGAGCTATTCCACAGGCCACAGGCCTGCTTCCTAATAACTCTGTTTAGCCTTCCCCCTTTGAAAACTCTGCTGTCCTCTCCCAATCCCCAGTAGCTTGCCACAGCAGTTGCAGTAAAATATCTGTCTTTTCCTCCTTTGTGCCCTCCAGTAGCTCAGAACAGGAGGGAGATAAGGCTGGGCAATGACTGGCATGAAAGATGCACGCTTTCATCTCCTAACAAGGCTGCTTGGGAAACACTGGAATGAGGATTCCACCGGTTCTAGCCCTGTGCCATTGAAATGTTAGTGCCTCCCTAGGCTAAGGAGAGATAGCTGACTGCCCATAACAGAGAGAAGACAAAGCATGGGGTGCCTTGATATAGAGGGGTAGTATCTTGCAGTAAAAGATTTTCTGAAGACTCTCAAGCAGTTATGTTCATAAGGAAGTTAGTTCTGCTTACAGAGGGGAGCTATCATCCTTTGGTATTGCAGAGTCAGTTGCAGGAGCCTGCTTTTCCAGAGGCTGACATACTTTACTACAAGCCTTCCTCTCATCATCTGAAGTGCCTGTGCTTGGCTTCAGATCTTTGCTGTCATAGTGAATTATTCAAAACAGAAAGTTCAAAGTTATCTGTTTTCCTCTTGAACATACGTTAGGAAATAAGCTGTGTTTCACTAACCTCAGCTTTCTTATGCAGAGAAATTTGTGCCACTGCGGAGAGGACTGTATAAAGACCTGTGTGCAAATTAGGACCTATGTGATAGGTTTAATAGCTGCAAAGTGCTAGGTACAAGGACATTTCATGAAGCTGAATTTCATCTACATACTATGCTAGTAAATTGCTAAATTTCTTAAGCTCACTATGATGTGTGACTGTGGCATTCCTGGGTAATTTCTTCAGTTTTTCCTTTGATGTATATTTACAAGGTCCCACTGAAGAACACTCAGTAACTCTTTATATAGGTCTCTCTTATCTTTAAAAATGAAATTCCTTGACTTTCAAGAACATTTTTCTAAGGCTAAGGACCATACATTCCATAAAGTTTGTGCTAGTTGGTTCCAGATGCTCTAGCTTATGCATCCTCTTTTTTAACAAATGTTTTCCCTTTACTCTCAGTAGTAAAAGGAATGTTTCTCCCTTTTCTTCCATTCTCTTTGGCTAAAAGGCAAAAAGGAAACTTATCATTAGCATATGGTGGAAAAAAATTTCTGCATGTATCCCTTGGGCACTGCTTATTAAAAGAATACACAGAAATGGCTCAAGAATGGGTAATATAATTGGTATGTAACTCACTATTCCCTGAATACGTAGTTTCTCCTTTCAGTGCAAAAATTGAGAAGCATTTGCCTTGTTTAGAGGATGGAGCAGATGGAGTTGAAGAAAATAAGTCTTGAAACAAAGGGACATTCCTGCAGCAGCAAGTACAGAGAAATTAAATGTTACTTGTTAGCCAGTGACAGGAAATATGAATCCCACAGCCATCACCCCAGAAGAAAGAAGAGTTGTTATGAGCATACACATCCCTAATGAAAGCCAAACACAAATTAGACCTAATATATATGTCTTATATTAGGCATCACAGTCAGAACAGTTTTAATCATTGAGCTCTAGGATATTTTGGACTGACTAAAATAAAATACAAGCTTTTCAGTTAATACACAGCCAGTGAATGCTTGTAAAAATATTTTACCAGGAAAATCAGCACTGCATCCAAGTCTTGGAAAGAACAGCTTATAGAGTTGGTTGTTGGTTTGTGGTTTTTTGTTTGTTTCAAAATTCATTCATTCATTATGAATAACGTTAGAGTCTAAGATCATAACTGCAGTCTTTTCTAAAGACCCCTGAGCCTCTTTTACAAACAAATCAGGAATTTGGCTATCCTGTGTTCCAGGTGTATTTTGAACCAGCCATTTTGAGGCTGATCTTTTAAAGATACCAGTTTGCTCTGTGATGCTCCTTGGAACATCTCAAAACAGACATCTAAGTAATAAGCCACCTAAACTTACTGAACTTTCATGAAAAGTTGACATTTTACAACTCCTTATCACCTTAAACCATTGGGGAAACAACATATAGTTCTATGTAAATCACTATTGCATTTGTCCTGGGTTAAAATGAGACCTCTGTGTGTGGACACTGCTTTATAAAACAATCTAAGGTCTTTGCAGAAGCACTCAGTCTTCAGGTGATGGTCTTCATTGGCCCACATGTCCCAGTCATTCAAAGGTAATTCTTCATCTGAGTTTCCCTGCTAAGGGAATTTTTAAAGCCTATGACTGAAAACTGTTATGTTTATGAGTAAATAGGAAACTTCCCTCTCTTGCAGTGGCCCCATCCAAAGTGATATGTTTTAGAGACTTGGCTGATTGTACTAAAACTGTGTAATCTGTGCAAGTTCTTATCTTAGCCTCTGTCTATATTTTCCCACAGTAGTACTCCTTTAATTTCCTTCTCACTTGAATAAAAATCCACAGTTTAAAAAAAGTCCATCACTTAGGAAAAAAACTTTTACTACTTCCCTCATGCAAGAGGCAATTTGTGAACACTGATTTATGAAAGCCAAAGAGGTAATTATGTTGATGGCATACATGCTGAAGAATATGAATAATCCCTTCTTGTAGGTAGAACTGTGGATCTGTTACTGAGATGGTTCTTTGAAGTTGTAGCAGTGATAAGAACTCTTCAAAATAGAAATCTTTAGATCAGGAATGTAATAATTGCATGTGTTGACATTTAGGTCCTAACTGATTAGTCCTGTCTAACCTGATTTCTTATGTGCTTTGTGTTCAATTTTAGGCACCAAAGGAAGAAACAAAGGGGAATTTACAAATCTTCAAGGTGTAGCTGCATCTACAAATGGAAAAATATTAATAGCAGATAGTAACAACCAGTGTGTGCAGGTATGAGGATATGCCACTTTCAGTGTTTTTCTTTTTCTCCCTGCCCCCACATCTCTGCCTTTTTTGTAGTCCCAGAAAGACACATTTTTACAATTCAAGCAGATATAGAAAATACAAGGGAAGCTCAATTTGTTTATCATCCATTATCATTCTATCTTCTTGACCTGCAGCTATCTTTTTCAGATGTATACTATATCTAGTATGTATATCAGAGTTTATTTCCTCTCCTTATAATGTTTGGCAATGAATGAAAAAAAAAAAAGTCATGCAATAATCTGGAAAAACACTTTTTTGTAAATATAATTTTACATTGTAAATTTTTTCCCCCATGCTTTCAAACATAAATCTAGAGTAAGGTGCCACAAATATAATTTCTTAAGGAAATACAAATAGAAGAATAAACATATAGATGTAATTTTGAAATGGCTTTTAGTGTAATTAATTGACTTTTCTGTCTGATATCATGATGAACTCTTTTCTGTGGTAGCACTTCTAACATCCATAATTTCTTGGCTTCTGTAACCTGTGTGAAAATCAAGCTTTTTTTTCTTTTTTTGCTTGCCTTGTATCTTTTTTACCATTAACAATTTGTCATCGCTCTTCAGGCTGCCCATGTGGTAGCAATGAACACGGCAGCAGCGTGTGGCTTGTTCTTCAGTATGTGAGAACCAGCAAGCCACATGCTGTAAGAACTCATTTCCAGGCCTTTTCAAAGAGACAAATATTCATCAGCACCCTCACGCTTCATAATTTGCAGCCACTTTAGAGGAATTTCAGTGTCTAGTTACCTGGCTTGGGGGCACAACCAGTGAACTTATTCCTATGTTTTCTACAGACTTAGTGTTTGCCTGTGGCTGAGTCACTCAGTGCCTCAGTTTCCTCATTTGTAATATGGGAATAATACCACTTCCTACCAGCTGAGAGAGACATTGTGAAGCTTAATTCACTAAGCCTGTTTGTAAAGTACTTTGAGGTCACTGAAGAAACAGTGCAATGGAAGTGCAGAGAATTTCTTTATTTTGAAATTAGGGTTCAAGTGCAAGCTTCTTCTTAAATTAGACATATCACTTTCAAATATAGACTATGTAAAAGTGCTTCAAATTACCAGATCTCTTCCTGACTGTAGTCATTAGTTCATTAGTGACTTCTAAAATCTAAGCTCCGAGAAATAGGTGATGGTAATATGGAGACTTAATTTTAAAACTTATGTTTTCTATTACAGATATTTTCCAATGATGGTCAGTTCAAAAGTCGTTTTGGCATACGAGGAAGGTCTCCTGGCCAGCTGCAGCGGCCAACAGGAGTGGCTGTGCATCCCAGTGGTGACATCATTATTGCAGACTATGATAACAAATGGGTTAGCATATTCTCATCAGATGGAAAATTTAAGGTACGAGTTACCATGTGAACTCTCCTGAGCTTTCTGTCTTCCAAAGGAATGCAAAGTAACATTGTTTTTCAAGAGACTGCATGTAACTTAGTCTAAATTCCATTGCTGTGATGTGGAAACCCATGACACAGCCATGTTGTATAATTAATAGGAGGAGATCACAGTTGTGATGCTAATCTTATACCAAGTAGAGACAATATGTTCCACTTTACAGGTCTGCATACTAGGTGCTTGGATTCCTTTCTATAACTTATGGTCGAGGATAGCTAGTGCCATCAAGTCTAGTTGGACTAGCTCAACAACCTTTATGTCATTAGTACTCTGATTGTACAGAAAGGTATGCGCAGATATGTGTGTGCACACAGACAAACACAAAATCTTATGAGGAGTATGTGAAGCTCTGCACTGACATGTGGAGGAGAAAAAGAAGGTAGCAGATTGATGATGCATTCCTCCACTCCATGTGTATCAGCAAATAAAGTGTCTAATTCATGTAGGATTCTGTTGGTAATCAAAGCAAGGAAGGGCAGTTCAGATGTTGTTCCAGTTCTACAGCACAGACAGGAGTGTTTTAGGTTGTGTGATTGTGCGATGACTGGAAAAACTGAAATACCGTAATAATGTCTTAGGTTTCAGAAATCAGAAATTCTGAGGAAAGCACACCTCTTATTTTCATAGCACCTCTGATCCCTTTAATGGGAGTAAATTAAGATGGCAGCTACTGCACTGTATTTATGGTTGTCAATCTGCAGTATTTATTTTTCTTGGTTCAGGTGTAATTCCAGAGACAAGTAAATGTTGCCTGTATTTGATGCTGTTCTCGGAATGCATGTTACCAAGTCTGGTGGTGATGCTAGAAAGAGCCACCTATAGCAGCAGTTAGCAGTACTCACTGGTCATTGGGATCATGGATCTGCAGGGAAATTTCTACCGTAAGTTCTTAGTTCTAGAGTCCTACTTTAGAGAGAAATGGCCTATTTGGCTAATTTTCTGGCAGTCTAATGAGCAAAAACTTGGGTCCTGAGCTGCTCACGTATGCACCAAAAAATGGCCTGCCTTTGAAAAGTCTTTGCAAAGTGACAAATGCTATAGCAATGAGGAGATACTGCTTCTATAGTCCTCAGTGACCTCCATCTGAGAAACTGATGTTTGTGCTTTTAAAAGTATCCAGATCATGTATAGACTTGAAACAAAACTAAAACAATACAAACAATGCAATGCAAGTGTTAAAAAAGTACAAATCACTTGCATTTGCAGAGAGTATGTGATTTTCCTTGTCAACTAATTTTAAAAATGTGCAGCTACACAGGAAAATCTTGGGTTTGGTTGAAGTCCTTGAATGAAATGGAAACACCAAAACAAACCCAAAGAAAGATGTAATTTAGTTAAGAATCCAAATATGCTGAATATCCTAAGTGTGTTTTAAATAATTATTAACATCTTTAATGTGAAACTGGCTTGATCTGAACACAGAGCATGGAGGCCTTGTTTTCCTTCCTTCTCAAGATATGCTGTAAATCCAACATTTTGGATGGTGCCAGCTCTGGAGAAAAAAGCTCTGGAGAAGTCAGGACCCTATGTGCAATATACTACCAGCAGGGACAGAGGTATTGAATAAAAAATTAATTATGAATGTTGTTTCTCTGATGTGAGGCCTAGCTTTATTTTAGTCAATATATTTGTTGGATTGCAAAGCTATGCAATATTGGCAATATTTTTTGTGATTTATACAAGTTAATGCATTGGACTTCATAGTTCTTGGAATTGGACTGATTAAACGAGACATGAAACATCAGTGTTATAAAACACTATTTTTAGATTGAATGCAATAAGCCATATTTATGAGAAAAAAATAAATGTTTGCAGAAGTGTTTTCTATATGGAGGACAGTCATAATCATATCTATGCAGGAGCTGGGTGCAGGGCAGGTGGCAGAGCACGTGCGTGGGGAGAGCAGGAGCAGGGCAAGGGGAGCACCAGGATGGAGACAAGGATGGGCACCAGGACCAGGTCCACACTCTGGGGAGCTGTTCTGGGAGAAGTGGATCCTGTATTGGTGCAGCGCTGGTTGAGGGGGATGCTGTACTGCACACTGTGTAATCAGTGAGCTGTGCTGGGGTGGGGGTGGGGGGAGCACAGGGCCTGGGGGAGCCCTGGGGACACACACACAGGGTTGGGAGGTTGTGCCCACCAAGGATAAGGCTGTAAGATGGTGCATGGAAGGGATGGGGCTTGGAAGGGATGGGGCTTGTACTGGGCATGATGGTGCAGGGCCAGGAATTGGACTCAATGGTCCTTGTGGGTCCCTTCAAACTCAGGATATTCTATGATGGGGTTATATAAAATATATTTGAAACACAGGACATAGGTATAACAGATCTAGCCTGTGGGAACTGGGCAAAGCCTCGTAATTTCTTATGTGTTGGCAGTGGTATTTCTTACAGAGGCTTTGTCAGATTAAATTGGGCAGCACTTGCTAAGATAACAGAAAGAGAGAGAGAGAATGGCATTTCCCTTCAAAGGACTGTGCCTGCAAGTCATTATATAAGACCTCTGCAGGTGGCCTGCTAGTTGTTAACTCAGCATTATCAGGGGTATCTTTTGAACTTAATCTAACCATTTCTGATGTTGTCCCCTTCCTTCTGTATTTACTTACACTTACTCTCTTAGTGGCATTTTAATAGTCATGTGAGCCAGAAGGCAAATTTCCCTGGAGCCAGGCCCAGGCATCTCCCTGCTTACAGCACTGGCATGACTCACCCCAGCAACCTCCACTGCCAGGCAGAAAAGTGTCACCTTCCTCAGTTGCTGGCAGCAACAGAGATAGAGCTCTGTTTTCTCAAGGCTGTTTTAACTTGCATAATGCAGAGGTGGACAAACTCTAAGGTTGCACCAAGACACAAGCCTTTTAAAATGAGAGGCTGTATTATCGTGGTAAAGACTCAGATAGGGTCTTAGGATTTGGGGCTTCTATTTCTGGCTATGCCACAGAGCTCACAGGTGACTAATGATCTTCCATTTCACTTCTCAGTGCTCTGTTTTCCTCATCTCTAGAAGGCATATAGCAGTGCTGGCTTCCCCTGTCAAATACTCTGAAATCGCTTAAGAAAACTGTTACAGCAGACATATCTCTAGGCTAAAGAGAGAGCACGCGGTGAAGCAGTAGCTTCTTACCAGTGTGGTGTTCAAACCTAGTGAAGGAACTGGACAACAGAGCCAAGAGAATGACTTCTAGTCCTCCGAGAATTATTTTTCTCCTAGTCTTGAAGAGTTATGTATAAGATAGCTGGTATCAACCAAACAGGGCTGCAAGTCAAGATCAAGTTTAGATGAGTGGAAAAAGATGAAAGGAAACAGTTTATATGTCAGACTTTTTTTTCTTGTCTCATTAGAAGAATTAAAGAAAGAGCTATTTGAAGCTGGTTGCATGTTCAGATAGCAATAGGTAGTGTGGTTAAATGGTCACAGTTGAATTATGGTGGTTATGTGAATGATAAATTCATGTATTGTGTGATACTGCAGTGTGTAACAGAGCTCTATATCCTTATTAGGAGAGTTCTCAAACAGGGAAAGATGGTATGTTTAAAGTCTATAATTAATTCCTGACAATCATGAACCTTTCAGACAGCAAGAAGATTGGTAGAGTTAACCTTAAAGCCCAAACACACTTACTTCTACAGTGGAAAAGTCCTTATAAATTTTACATAGGCTGGCTGATTTTTTTTTTACCTCTAGGAATATCCCACACTAGAATATTTTCCAGCCTGGTAGGGTGACTTTATAAACACATATTTGAAAAACAGTCTAAATTCCTAAGAGCCTATAAAAGAAGGGACATAATGTCCTTGACTGAATTCAATTAAACACATTATTTGTATTATGGGTTCACATGATTCATTATACTGTATTCATTTCTAATGGCAGAAAAGTCTGAAAATACTTCCATTCATACAGTTAACAGGAGTGACTGGGTTTCATAATGTTCTGTTCTAAATAATCAAACCTATAATTCTAAGAAACCTTCTGAAATAAAAATATACAAAGAATATGTTCAGCCAGACCCAGTAATGTGTCGTCAGCATATTTTGATCTAAACTGGAAACAGAGATTTTTAGTAAAAGGCACTGCAAACTCTAGCTGGATATACTTTATTGCTGCCTGAAAGTTATATTTTAAATCCTGGTCCAAGGCCAGTGATTTTTATTACTCTTCTCAGCACTGAGTGCCCATTAATGTAGTATGTGATTTATTCATTTTATTTTTCCATATGTGTTTATATGGGCAGGAAGTCACTGTACTCACGAGTCTGAGTTATTTTTCCATAGGAATCCTGGAAAGATGGTAAGGAGGTGGTGCAATGTACAAGCAGACAAACACATGGACATCCCAGAGGAAAGAAGGGAATATGACTTAATCACCCCAAAGGAAATAAATCTACTTATTTGCATTTGATTTATGTTTTTGCTACTTTGTTGTTATGCAAACCTGAATACATTTTGTAGGTCTGCTGGTATCTTTCCCCTGGTGAACACAAAGTAATTTTTAATAGTTTCTCCTGGGAATATTTTAGCATGATTCAACTAGGTGGATTTTGTCTAAATATTTAGCAATTTATAAACCGTGTACGTACTTGAACATAAAACAGACTCATGATGCCATTGTTGGCTAATCATAGTCTTGAAGCTGCAAGATTTACTCCCTGGAGTTTTCTTTATTTGAGACTGAAAGAGGTTGTGTAGTGACTTGGTACCAGACATCCTCAGGGTTTTATTTTAGGACAGTTCCTATTTTTACCTGCAATCCCACCTATGAGAATGTACCATGGAGTAGGAGCATGGGACTTATTAAGGGTAGTAGAGCTCCTTCTGTTTGCTTTGAAAACATAAGGGACATCAGAGAAATGAGTTAGGTAATAGATATTCTTCATGCTTTGCAATCTGTCCCACCTTGATAGGTTCCACTACTAGTCATGACTTGCAGGAGGTAGAGGAGAGGGGCAGAGAAGTCAGAAGTAGATGTAGTAGTTTTGGATGTGGTTTAATGGTGAACATGGCAGTGTTAGGTTAATGCTTCGACTCAGAGGTTCTTTCCAACCTAAGTGATTCTATAATTCTAAGCATTGCTTGTTCTATGTGGTGATCCGTCCCAGTCTGCAAAGGCAATGAGGTGAAAAATGGCCTTGTTTCATAAACAAGATGAATATTTTAGTATTTATGTAATTTAAATTCCAATAGAAACAGAAAAGTATACTCTTCACCAAGATATAGACCTCTCTTTGTAGGTCGTGTCTCTCACAAATTACTACAGGATCTGAAAGTTCTGGAATCCATAATTTCAGCACAGCCTGTTTGGTGGATTGTCTATCCAGTACAGTAAAGATGCTGGCAAGAGACCAGACTTTTGAAACCAACCACAGATCTCCAAATCTGTGTATCAATTAAAAAAAAAACAAAAAAACCCCAAAAGCAAGACACAAGTTGCTCCATTCCAACCCAAACAACCTTTTTTAACTGAAAGGTCAAAACTCAACTGATTTTATGTAGATTAGAACAGTTTATAGAATCGCTGCCTAAAAAAAGAGCAGAATGGTGAAAAATGTGGAATGGGTTGTGAGGTGATCCTAGAATCTTCTTGGGTATATGCCCAGATAGTTCATGGATTCTTTGAAGGCTTTGTCTCAATTTCTGTTTGCTCTGTTGCTTAGATCCTCTTCTTGGATCCCCTTCTTTTTGATCCTCCTGAAAATTGGTTCTAACATTTTCTGATTTGACAGCTCTCTAACCTTTCCAAATAATTTACTCTGTGTGAGATCCATCTCATCTCCACTGAATGTTTTTCCACTGAAATATTGTATACAGTATTTGTTGCTGGTTATGCTGGCAGATGGTTTTGGTAGTCACAAGGCCTATTTAAAATGATGGAAATTATTTTATTTACCTACGACAAGAGCAAGCTTTGATTTGTTTAGTGTTTCAAAGATGAATTCATTTGCTGTTTGGCAGCATGATCCTCTCTCCTTTGCAGTTTTCAGCTGACACTTCATGTGTCTAAGCAGAAAGTGAAGCAATCTGATGTGGATCTGGTGGAAGATAGAGAGGTTAGCCTGAGATTTAGTTCTGCTCAAATTCTTTCCAAGAGCACTCAAAAGGTGCTGGTGTCTCATGAACCCAAGAAAGGGAAGAGAGGACGTCATAGCCTACATCCCACCCACCTCTGATGCTCTAAGAGTGAACTCTGACTGCTTTGAATGCAGGCAATAATGGAGACATATTTCCCTGTCCATAATCAGGTGATTGTTGGACTCAGGAATAGAATGCAATAGGAGGCAGAAGTCTTTTCTGATTTTCTGCCTATCTTGCTGGTACCCTAATGCTGGATATACAGACATTTCTTGACAGATGCTGTAGTTTGTCAAGACACACATGATGGTGTTTCTTTTGAGTTGTATGTTTGGACTCAGTTGCTGAGGTGGCAGATTTTTCACTCTAGAAAAGATGTATATAAAGCAGTCTTTATTTCAGCTGAAGAAAAAATTATGAAGTACACAGTAAGAACTGATAAAAACAATTGCTTCCAACTGTTAATGACAAAAATGCCTCTCCATCCTGCTGCGTGCCTGTAATACAATCTTCAAAATGTACTAACTAATTTCTACCATGCCAACATATTCTCCTGTTTTGTATTTTCCCTTTTAGGCCAAAATTGGGTCTGGAAAGCTCATGGGCCCTAAAGGTGTTTCAGTGGATCGTAACGGACACATCATTGTAGTGGACAATAAAGCATGCTGTGTCTTCATCTTCCAGCCAAATGGGAAAATAGTCACCAGGTTTGGTAGTCGAGGAAATGGTGACAAGCAGTTTGCAGGTACACTTGATGGTAATATGTAAATCCCCTTTTCTTGCCTCTTCTGCTCACATTTGCATGATGTTTGAGCATGTTGAAGATGCTATATCCTACTCATTTATCCTCTGGGGAGAGGTTCTACTAAACATACAGCTCCTATTCACTTCACCATTTGTTTAATTGGTCAGGAAGACTGCAACATCTGTTCTGCAAATGCAGCTGTAACCGGATTGTTTTATCTACCTCTCTGTGTCTGGAAGCATTTCAGATCAGTGATCCAAGAAAGACTGATCTTAACTAGCATTTTATAAGTGCTTAGTAATGCCCACACTAAGCTGTTCATGATAATCAGCTCAAACACTGTGCTTTGTATTTCCAGTGATCAGATACACATAAACCAATGCCCCGAGTGGTAGCTTCCCACTCATTAGAAAATGAGTGTAATGGGATAGTGTTAAGATTGAGATCAGGAAGACACAGTTATGCAATGGCCGATGTGACTTCGGGGAAATTGCCACTTAACTGACTGCTTGCACATGGTGTCTTTCGAGTAGAACATGCAATTAAGTTTAAAAAGAAACCCAATTGATGTATTTTAAGTGAGAAGCTGTTCTTTCAAAATTTGAAATGAAGATGCCAAATTACATATGCAGGTCACTTTGCAGGTGTTGGGTCACTTTGAGTATGTAGTCTGATTGGTCTGATGTTCTGACTGGTTCACAGTATAAGAGAGGCATATAGCAGTGGTATAACTGTTTTTATCTTCATATCTCTTGCAATGTCTTATGGCATAATATATATAATTTATGAGCACTTTGGCTCTAACACAACTAGATTTTCTGGGTATCTTGAATTTCTTTCATTTTAAAATCTATAAGAACACCTCCTGAATATAAGTGTGCAAATACTTCCTAACAATGCATTTGAGAAATGTATCACCTCTCCTTGCTTGTATGCAACAGAAAACACGTCAGTTCTCCATGCTCAGATCTTTTCATTGTAAAGGCTTTCATCTGTTTTATAGTTTACCCTGATACACTCTGAAAATTGAAATTGAGTTCTGATCTGTTTAATAACTCAAAATGGAATGAAGTATTTTGATTTGGGCACTTGCCTGTTTTCAAGCTACCATTTGTTTATTAGTCAAATTTGCACACATAGTTCAATACACAATGTAAACCAAAAATGCACATTTTTCCATGACAATGATCTTCTATATAACTTTTGTATTTATCCTAAAACTTGTTATCTGAAATGCTTGTAAGATGTGAGCACAAAGAGCATAGAATATTTCAATTAAGACTTTACATTAACATTTTTGAGAACTATTTTCAGTGTATACACCATTTTATACCTAAGCACTATGTGTTTTGAGTTGTTAATAAGCACATAAATCTCTGTATAGTCATATGTATACAAG